>NW_020932328.1:0-314 GCF_003984885.1 Neopelma chrysocephalum | reverse complement strand
TTTTGTGATTTTACACACCAATTTTGTGTGATTTACACACCAATTTTTTGTGATTTACACACCAATTTTGTGAGATTTTCACACCAATTTTTTGTGATTTACACCCCAATTTTTTTGTGATTTTACACATCAATTTTGAATGATTTTACACACCATTTTTTTGTTATTTACACACCATTTTTTTGTGATTTACACATCAATTTTTTGTGATTTTACACACCAATTTTTTGTGATTTTCACACCAATTTTATGTGATTTACACACCATTTTTTTGTGATTTTACACCCCAATTTTTTTGTGATTTACACACCAAT
>NW_020932327.1:0-308 GCF_003984885.1 Neopelma chrysocephalum | reverse complement strand
TTTACACACCAATTTTGTGTGATTTACACACCAATTTTGTGTGATTTACACACCAGTTTTGTGTGATTTACACCCCAATTTTTTTGTGATTTACACACCTTTTTTTTGTGATTTACACCCCAATTTTGTGTGATTTACACACCAATTTTTTTATGATTTACACACCAAATTTTTTGTGATTTTACACCAATTTTGTGTGATTTACACACCAATTTTTTGTGATTTTACACACCAATTTTGTGATTTTACACACCAATTTTTTGTGATTTTACACCCCAATTTTTTTGTGATTTTACACACCAATTCTT
>NW_020932326.1:0-494 GCF_003984885.1 Neopelma chrysocephalum | reverse complement strand
CCAATTTTGTGTGATTTACACACCAATTTTGTGTGATTTACACACCATTTTTATGTGATTCACACACCAATTTTTTGTGATTTTACACACCAATTTTTTGTGATTTACACATCAATTTTTTGTGATTTCACACCAATTTTTTGTGATTTACACACCAATTTTATGTGATTTTACACATCAATTTTGAATGATTTTACACACCATTTTTTTGTTATTTACACCCCAATTTTGTGTGATTTACACCCCAATTTTGTGTGATTTACACATCAATTTTTTGTGATTTACACACCAATTTTGTGTGATTTACACACCATTTTTATGTGATTTACACACCAATTTTGTGTGATTTCACACACCCATTTTTGTGATTTATATTCCAGTTTTGTGTGATTTACACATCAATTTTTTGTGATTAACACATCAATTTTGAGTGATTTTACACACCAATTTTTTGTGATTTTACACCCCAATTTTTTTGTGATTTACACACCAAT
>NW_020932325.1:0-1379 GCF_003984885.1 Neopelma chrysocephalum | reverse complement strand
GAGCTGAGATCCCGCCGGGAATGGGGATGACGGAGGGAGAGCGGGAAGAGGGGACAAGGAGATTTTAGGGAATGTTTTTGGGAATATTTGGAGAGGAGGGGATCTAAAATCAGGGAATATTTGGAGATGAGATAATCTAAAATCAGGGAATAATTTGGGATGAGGGGATCTAAAATCAGGGAATATTTTGGGATGAGGTGATCTAAAATCAGGGAATATTTGGAGATAAGACAATCTAAAATCAGGGAATATTTTGGGATAAGGTGATTTAAAATCAGGGAATATTTTGGGATAAGGTGATCTAAAATCAGGGAATATTTTGTGATGAAACAATCTAAAATCAGGGAATCTTTGGAGATGAGAGGATCTAAAATCAGGGAATATTTGGAGATGAGGTGATCTAAAATCAGGGAATATTTGGAGATAAGACAATCTAAAATCAGGGAATATTTTGGGATGAAACAATCTAAAATCAGGGAATCTTTGGAGATGAATTATCTAAAATCAGGGAATATTTGGAGATGAGAGGACATAAAATCAGGGAATATTTTGGGATTAGACAATCTAAAATCAGGGAATATTTGGAGATTAGGTGATCTAAAATCAGGGAATATTTGGAGATTAGGGGATCTAAAATCAGGGAATATTTGGAGATTAGGGGATCTAAAATCAGGGAATATTTGGAGATTAGGGGATCTAAAATCAGGGAATATTTGGAGATGAGGGAATTTAAATCAGGGAATATTTGGAGAGGAGGAGATCTAAAATCAGGGAATATTTGGAGATGAGACAATCTAAAATCTGGGAATATTTGGAGATGAGATAATCTATTATCAGGGAATATTTGGAGATGAGTGAATTTAAATCAGGGAATATTTTGGGATGAGATAATCTAAAATCAGGGAATATTTGCAGATGAATTATCTAAAATCAGGGAATATTTTGGGATGACAGGACATAAAATCAGGGAATATTTTGGGATGAAACAATCGAAAATCAGGGAATATTTTGGGATAAGGTGATCTAAAATCAGGGAATATTTGGAGATGAATTGATCTAAAATCAGGGAATGTTTGGATATGAGACAATCTAAAATCAGGGAATATTTGGAGATGATGAAATCTAAAATTATGGAATATATTGAGATTTTTTTGTGGGATTTTACACACCAGTTTTCTGGGATTTTACACGTTTTTTGTGGGATTTTACACACGAGTTCTTGAGTCATTTACAGTCAGTTTTGTGTGATTTTACACACTAATTTTGTGTGATTTACACACCAATTTTTTGTGATTTACATACCAATTTTTCTGTTATTTACACACCATTTTTTGTGATTTTACACACCAATTTTGTGTGATTTACACACCAATTTTGTG
>NW_020932324.1:0-1557 GCF_003984885.1 Neopelma chrysocephalum | reverse complement strand
GAGCTGAGATCCCGCCGGGAATGGGGATGACGGAGGGAGAGCGGGAAAGGGGACAAGGAGATTTTAGGGAATGTTTTTGGGAATATTTGGAGAGGAGGGGATCTAAAATCAGGGAATATTTGGAGATGAGATAATCTAAAATCAGGGAATAATTTGGGATGAGGGGATCTAAAATCAGGGAATATTTGGGATGAGGTGATCTAAAATCAGGGAATATTTGGAGATAAGACAATCTAAAATCAGGGAATATTTTGGGATAAGGTGATTTAAAATCAGGGAATATTTTGGGATAAGGTGATCTAAAATCAGGGAATATTTTGTGATGAAACAATCTAAAATCAGGGAATATTTGGAGATGAGAGGATCTAAAATCAGGGAATATTTGGAGATGAAACAATCTAAATTCAGGGAATATTTGGAGATGAGAGGACATAAAATCAGGGAATATTTTGGGATGAATTGATCTAAAATCAGGGAATATTTGGAGATGAATTATCTAAAATCAGGGAATATTTGGAGATGAGGGAATTTAAATCAGGGAATATTTGGAGAGGAGGGGATCTAAAATCAGGGAATATTTTGGGATGAGACAATCTAAATTCAGGGAATATTTTGGGAAGAAACAATCTAAATTCAGGGAATATTTTGGGAAGAAACAATCTAAATTCAGGGAATATTTGGAGATGAGACAATCTAAAATCAGGGAATATTTGGAGATGAAACAATCTAAAATCAGGGAATATTTGGAGAGGGGAGGATCTGAAATCAGGGAATATTTGGAGAGGAATTGATCTAAAATCAGGGAATATTTGGAGATGAATTATCTAAAATCAGGGAATATTTTGGGATGAGACAATCTAAAATCAGGGAATATTTGGAGATGAATTGATCTAAAATCAGGGAATTGGTGTGATTTACACACCAATTTTTTGTGATTTACACACCAATTGTGTGATTTTCAATATCATTTCTTGAGTATTTTACAATCACTTTTGTGTGATTTTACACATCACTTTTGTGTGATTTTACACATCAATTTTGAATGATTTTACACACCAATTTTTCTGTTATTTACACACCAATTTTGTGTGATTTACACACCAATTTTTCTGTGATTTTACACACCAATTTTGTGTGATTTTCACACCAATTTTTTGTGATTTTTACACCATTTTTTTGTGATTTCACACCAATTTTGTGTGATTTACACACCAATTTTTTTGTGATTTTACACACCAATTTTGTGTGATTTCACACACCCTTTTTGTGATTTATATTGCAATTTTGTGTCATTTTACACGCCAATTTGATGTGATTTTACACAACCATTTTATGTGATTTTACACCAATTTTGTGTGATTTACACACCAGTTTTTTGTGATTTTACAAACCAATTTTGTGTCATTTTAAATATCAGTTCTTGAGTAATTAACAATCAGTTTTTTCTGATTTTACACATCAATTTTGAGTGATTTACACACCATTTTTTTGTGATTTACACACCATTTTTTGTGATTTTACACACCAATTTTGTGTGATTTACACACCAATTTTATG
>NW_020932323.1:0-351 GCF_003984885.1 Neopelma chrysocephalum | reverse complement strand
ACCTGGATTGGTTGGGAACACCTGGATTTTGGGAGCCCTCATCCACTCCTTCCTGAACATCTTCATTTTTTGGGAACACCTGGATTGTTTGGGAACACCTGGATTTTGGGAGCCCTCATCCACTTCTTCCCAAGCACCTGGATTGGTTGGGAACACCTGGATTGGTTGGGAACACCTGGATTTTGGGAGCCCTCATCCACTCCTTCCTGAACATCTTCATTTTTTGGGAACACCTGGATTGTTTGGGAACACCTGGATTTTGGGAGCCCTCATCCACTTCTTCCCAAGCACCTAGATTGGTTGGGAACACCTGGATTGGTTGGGAACACCTGGATTTTGGGAGCCCTCATC
>NW_020932322.1:0-634 GCF_003984885.1 Neopelma chrysocephalum | reverse complement strand
AATGAGTTTAAACCAAGTTATTCCAATTTTCAAGCCCCCCAAAATTCGTTTCAGTGAGAGAGTTTTCAGGCAAAACACATCTACCAGCATGGGGAAATTATATAAAAATTTATTACTGCCACAATAAATATTATAATACATTATAAACAACAATTTTAACTATCTCTCCTATGGTAAAGCAAGATATTTCCATTAGATCAAATCCCTCCTTTTCCCTTGGAATCCCAAAGAATGAGGCCATAGGGACACCCCAGGACTGGTTCCTTCAAGTTCCTCCCTGACACCATTAACTCCAGTGAGTTTAAACTGAATTATTCCAAGTACAATGTTAAGTTTAAACCAAGTTATTCCAAGTACAAAACTCCAAGTTTAAAGTGTTTTCTTGGCTCTGTTCTGACTGGGGGTGACATTTGTTGTGATTTCCTTCAGGTCTGGGCCCCAAAGTGCTCCCAAATCCTTCATCCTGTGGCCATTTCTTCCAGAAAATGGAATTTTGCTTCCTTGCAGCTCAAACTGCAGGAGCAGAAATTCCCATGGAACTCCAGGAAAAAGAGTGGCCTGGATTTCGGGTTTGTGGTGGAGGAGAAGGGAGGGTTTTGCTCTCATTAGTCACTGGTTCCCTCCTCTGCACAGG
>NW_020932321.1:0-386 GCF_003984885.1 Neopelma chrysocephalum | reverse complement strand
CCCCAGGACTGGTTCCTTCCAGTTCCTCCCTGACACCATTAACTCCAGTGAGTTTAAACTGAATTATTCCAAGTACAATGTTAAGTTTAAACCAAGTTATTCCAAGTACAAAACTCCCAGTTTGAAGTTTTTCTTGACTCTCTTCTGACTGGGGGTGACATTTGTTGTGATTTCCTTCAGGTCTGGCCCCCAAAGTGCTCCCAAACCCTTCATCCCGTGGCCGTTTCTTCCAGAAACTGGAATTTTGCTTCCTTGCAACTCAAACTGCAGGAGCAGAAATTCCCATGGAACTCCAGGAAAAAGAGTGGCCTGGATTTCGGGTTTGTGGTGGAGGAGCAGGGGAGGGTTTTGCTCTCATTAGTCACTGGTTCCCTCCTCTGCACAGG
>NW_020932320.1:0-477 GCF_003984885.1 Neopelma chrysocephalum | reverse complement strand
GGGGGGGGATCGGGATCTGCCGGCGGGGAGCGAGCGGGGAACGGCCTCGTGTGGTGCCGGGGGAGGGTCGGGTTGGGTGTTGGGCGGGTTTCCTCGTGGAAAGGGTTATCCAGCCCGGGCAGGGGTGGAGTCCCCATCCCTGGGGGGATTTAACAGCCCCGTGGATGTGGCACTTGGGGACGGGGGTCGCTCGTGGCCTTGGCAGTGCTGGGGGATGGTTGGACTCGATGGTCTTGCAGGGCTTTTCCGGCCTAAATGATCCCGTGGTTCCACGATTCTGTGCTTCCCGAGCCTGGCTTAGTGGTGGGACACTCTCCCATGATTCCCAAGCCTGGCTTAGTGCAGGACACTCTCCCATGATTCCCAAACCTGGCTTAGTGCAGGACACTCTCCCATGATACCCAAGCCTGGCTTAGTGCAGGACACTTTCCCATGATTCCACGATTCTGTGATTCCCAAGCGTGGCTCACTGGCAGG
>NW_020932319.1:0-511 GCF_003984885.1 Neopelma chrysocephalum | reverse complement strand
GGGTCTGAGCGCCCCGGAGGCGGCGGGGAGCGGGGGGGGATCGGGATGTGCCGGCGGGGAGCGAGCGAGGAACGGCCTCGTGTGGTGCCGGGGGAGGGTCGGGTTGGGTGTTGGGCAGGTTTCCTCGTGGAAAGGGTTATCCAGCCCGGGCAGGGGTGGAGTCCCCATCCCTGGGGGGATTTAACAGCCCCGTGGATGTGGCACTTGGGGACGGGGGTCGCTCGTGGCCTTGGCAGTGCTGGGGGATGGTTGGACTCGATGGTCTTGCAGGGCTTTTCCAGCCTAAATGATCCCGTGGTTCCACGATTCTGTGCTTCCCGAGCCTGGCTTAGTGGTGGGACATTCTCCCATGATTCCCAAGCCTGGCTTAGTGCAGGACACCCTCCCATGATTCCCAAGCCTGGCTTAGTGCAGGACACTCTCCCATGATTCCCAAGCCTGGCTTAGTGCAGGACACTTTCCCGTGATTCCCAAGCCTGGCTTAGTGGAGGACACTATCCCATGATTCCCA
>NW_020932318.1:0-471 GCF_003984885.1 Neopelma chrysocephalum | reverse complement strand
GGCGTGTTATTGGTGTTACTGGTGTGTAAGTGGTGTGTTATTGGTGTTACTGGTGTGTCACTGGGATGGATGTAAGTGCCGTGTCGCTGGTGTAACTGGTGTGTCACTGGAGTGTTACGGGCATGTTACTGGGATGTAACTGGCGTGTCACTGGTGTAACTGGCGTGTCACTGGTGTTACTGGCATGTCACTGGTGTTACTGGCGTGTCACTGGTGTTACTGGTGTGTTACTGGTGTTACTGGCGTGTTACTGCTGTAACTGGTGTGTCACTGGAGTGTTACAGGCATGTTACTGGGATGTAACTGGCGTGTCACTGGTGTTACTGGGGTGTAAGTGGGGTGTTATTGCTGTAACTGGCGAGTTACTGGTGTGCTGCTGGAGTGTTATTGGGCTCTTACTGGCGTGTCACTGCTGTTACTGGCCTGTTACTGGTGTAACTGGTGTGTCACTGGAGTGTTACAGGAATGTTA
>NW_020932317.1:0-490 GCF_003984885.1 Neopelma chrysocephalum | reverse complement strand
GGCGTGTTATTGGTGTTACTGGTGTGTAAGTGGTGTGTTATTGGTGTCACTGGCGTGTCACTGGGGTGTAAGTGGCGTGTCGCTGGTGTAACTGGTGTGTCACTGGGGTGTTACGGGCATGTTACTGGGATGTAACTGGCGTGTTACTGGTGTAACTGGTGTGTCACTGGGGTGTTATGGGCATGTTTACTGGGATGTAACTGGCGTGTTACTGGTGTTACTGGCGTGTTACTGGTGTAACTGGTGTGTCACTGTGGTGTTACTGGTGTTACTGGGATGTAACTGGCGTGTCACTGGTGTTACTGGGGTGTAAGTGGGGTGTTATTGCTGTAACTGGCGAGTTACTGGTGTGCTGCTGGAGTGTTATTGGGCTCTTACTGGCGTGTCACTGCTGTTACTGGCCTGTTACTGGTGTTACTGGTGTGTCAGTGGAGTGTTACAGAAATGTTACTGGGTGTAAGTGGGGTGTTAGTGCTGTAACTGGCGTGTA
>NW_020932316.1:0-473 GCF_003984885.1 Neopelma chrysocephalum | reverse complement strand
GAATGTTACTGGGTGTAAGTGGGGTGTTAGTGCTGTAACTGGCGTGTTACTGGTGTGCTACTGGAGTGTTACTGGGGTGGAAGTGACGTGTAGTTGGTGTTACGGGAGTGTCACTGGTATGTTACTGGTGTTATTGGCGTGTTACTGGTGTGTAACTGGTGTGTTATTGGTGTTACTGGCGTGTTACTGGTGTGTGATTGGTGTTACTGGGGTATAAGTGGCGTGTTATTGGTGTAGCTGGGATGTTACTGGTGTAACTGGCATGTTACTGGTGTATTACTGGACTGTTACTGGCACGTTACTGGGGTGTAACTAGTGTGTTATTGGTGTTACTGGTGTGTTACTGGTGTGTTATTGGTGTTACTGGTGGATTACTGGTGTTACTGGTGTGTTATTGGTGTTACTGGTGTGTTACTGGTGGATTACTGGTGTTACTGGTGTGACTGGGAGCAGAGTGTGTCAGGGATGTTCCA
>NW_020932315.1:0-497 GCF_003984885.1 Neopelma chrysocephalum | reverse complement strand
ACAGGAATGTTACTGGGTGTAAGTGGGGTGTTAGTGCTGTAACTGGCATGTAACTGGTGTGTTACTGGTGTGCTACTGGAGTGTTACTGGGGTGGAAGTGACGTGTAGTTGGTGTTACGGGAGTGTCACTGGTATGTTACTGGTGTTAGTGGTGTGTTACTGGTGTGTAACTGGTGTGTTATTGGTGTTACTGGCGTGTTACTGGTGTGTGATTGGTGTTACTGGGGTATAAGTGGTGTGTTATTGGTGTAGCTGGGATGTTACTGGTGTAACTGGCATGTTACTGGTGTATTACTGGACTGTTACTGGCACGTTACTGGGGTGTAACTAGTGTGTTATTGGTGTTACTGGTGTGTTACTGGTGTGTTATTGGTGTTATTGGTGTTACTGGTGGATTACTGGTGTTACTGGTGTGTTATTGGTGTTACTGGTGTGTTACTGGTGTGTTATTGGTGTTACTGGTGTGACTGGGAGCAGAGTGTGTCAGGGATGTTCCA
>NW_020932314.1:0-556 GCF_003984885.1 Neopelma chrysocephalum | reverse complement strand
GTTACTGGGATGTAAGTGGTGTGTCACTGGTGTCACTGGGGTGTTACTGGTGTAACTGGCGTGTCAGTGGTGTCGTTGATGTGTTACTGATGTGTAACTGGTGTATTATTGGGGCGTTACTGGTGTGTCACTGGAGTGTTACAGGAGTGTTACTGGGGTGTAAGTGGCATGTCACTGGTGTCACTGGCATGTAACTGGTGTATTATTGGGGTGTTATTGGCGTGTCACTGGAGTGTTATGGGAGTGTTACTGGGGTGTAAGTGAGGTGTTAGTGCTGTAACTGGTGTGTTACTGGTGTGCTACTGGGGTGTTTCTGGTGTCACTGGTGTGTCACTGGTGTGTCACTGGTGTGTTACTGGGGTGTTTCTGGTGTCACTGGTGTGTTACTGGTGTGTCACTGGTGTGTTACTGGTGTGCTGCTGGTGTGTTACTGATGTGTAACTGGTGTGTTACTGATGTGTAACTGGTGTTACCGGAGTGTTACTGGGATGTAAGTGGTGTGTTTTCGGTGTTACTGGTGTAACTGGTGTGTCACTGGAGTGTTACAGGAATGTTA
>NW_020932313.1:0-1011 GCF_003984885.1 Neopelma chrysocephalum | reverse complement strand
TGGAGCATCCTCTGCCTCAGCATCACCATTTCTGGAGCATCCTCTGCTCAGTTCCTGCATCGCTGCAGCTCTGCCCCCTAATTCCAGCTCCTGGCCCCATCCTTTTCAACAGTGACAGTCTTCATCCCTTGTTTCCCTGTCTCCTATCTCTCTTCCTTCCTCCCACGTCTCGCTCGCTCCCTTGAAGACACACATGCCTAATCCTCTTGTTAGCCTATCCCTTCATCTAAAACCAATATGCAGCTGAATGCTGGAGATAATTAATTGATCAATTAGATAGAGAACTGCCTGTGCTCGTGGCATTGAACACACGGGGGTGGGGAGGGGGAGCTGGGCTAGCACACCTGGCAGTGCCCGTGCCCATGGGAGGGGGTGCTGTGTCCACACCCGGGTGCACTCGGTGTGTGCACACCCAGCCGTGCCCGTCGGTGCTGAACTCAGGGTGACACACACCCTGCGCCCCCCAAATCCCTCTTCCTGCCCCAATTTGCTCCACAGCTGCAAGGACACACCTGCAGTGGCCCCACCAGAGGGGACAGGCCACCCAGCAAGGTGACCATGGGGCACTGGCAGGGCCATGGTCACCTGCCTGCCCCACAGGGTCACGGCAGGTGCTTGTGCAATGGAGACCCCAACCCCTGTCCCCGCTGCCCCCCAGCCCAGCCTGGGTGTGGGTAAGGGATGGGGCAGTGCCAGGTGCAGGTCGGTGTGCGTGGCACCGTGGCAAGGTGCCAGTAGCACCCAGTGTGACATGATGACATGGTCTGCAAAGCCGGGGAGGTGCGAGTGCTCCAAACACTACCGGGGGGGTTCCTGCAGCCTGGCATCCCCTGGTCCCCAGCACTCCACTCCTCCTGGGTGCTCCCAACCATCCCAGAGCACATGGTGGGATGCTGAGTGCCCAGCTGTCAGGGTGGGTGCCCTAGCATGCCAAGGAGGGGCTGCCAGGCAGGCAGGCAGGGCACCGTGGAGAAGTAAATAATGCAGCAAACCCATGTCTGCCAACCCCCT
>NW_020932312.1:0-1046 GCF_003984885.1 Neopelma chrysocephalum | reverse complement strand
AGCATCACCATTTCTGGAGCATCCTCTGCCTCAGCATCACCATTTCTAGAGCATCCTCTGCTCAGTTCCTGCATCGCTGCAGCTCTGCCCCCTAATTCCAGCTCCTGGCCCCATCCTTTTCAACAGTGACAGTCTTCATCCCTTGTTTCCCTGTCTCCTATCTCTCTTCCTTCCTCCCACGTCTCGCTCGCTCCCTTGAAGACACACATGCCTAATCCTCTTGTTAGCCTATCCCTTCATCTAAAACCAATATGCAGCTGAATGCTGGAGATAATTAATTGATCAATTAGATAGAGAACTGCCTGTGCTCGTGGCATTGAACACACGGGGGTGGGGGGGGGAGCTGGGCTAGCACACCTGGCAGTGCCCGTGCCCATGGGAGGGGGTGCTGTGTCCACACCCGGGTGCACTCGGTGTGTGCACATCCAGCCGTGCCCGTCGGTGCTGAGCTCAGGGTGACACACACCCTGCGCCCCCCACGTCCCTCTTCCTGCCCCAATTTGCTCCACAGCTGCAAGGACACACCTGCAGTGGTCCCACCAGAGGGGACAGGCCACCCAGCAAGGTGACCATGGGGCACTGGCAGGGCCATGGTCACCTGCCTGCCCCACAGGGTCACAGCAGGTGCCTGTGCAATGGGGACCCCAACCCTTGTCCCCGCTGCCCCCCAGCCCAGCCTGGGTGTGGGTAAGGGATGGGGCAGTGCCAGGTGCAGGTCGGTGTGCGTGGCACAGTGGCAAGGTGCCAGTAGCACCCAGTGTGACATGATGACATGGTCTGCAAAGCCGGGGAGGTGCGAGTGCTCCAAACACTACTGGGGGGGGTTCCTGCAGCCTGGCATCCTCTGGTCCCCAGCACTCCACTCCTCCTGGGTGCTCCCAACCATCCCAGAGCACATGGTGGGATGCTGAGTGCCCAGCTGTCAGGGTGGGGGTCCCAGCTGTCAGGGTGGGTGCCCTAGCATGCCAAGGAGGGGCTGCCAGGCAGGCAGGCAGGGCGCCGTGGAGAAGTAAATAATGCAGCAAACCCATGTCTGCCAACCCCCT
>NW_020932311.1:0-350 GCF_003984885.1 Neopelma chrysocephalum | reverse complement strand
CCCATCTCCCGCCTCCCATTCCCATCTCCTGTATTCCCCGCCTTTCCCACCTCCTGCCACCCCTTCCCATCTCCCATATCAACCATTCCCCAGTTCCTGCCCCCCACTTCCCATCTCTTGCATGGAAAACCCCTCCTCCCATCTCCTACATCCCCATCTCCCCCCTTTTCCCAACCCCTGACCCCCGGTGTGGGTGAGGGTCTCTCTCTCCAGGTTCCGGAGTGGATGGGGGTGCTCAGGGGCGTGGGTTTGGGGTCGCAGAAACGAGGTGTGTCATTCCAGGCGGGTGAGTAGGTGTGTCCCTCGGAGAGGCCGGAGCGCAGGGAACATTCCGGCCGGGATTGGGGGGG
>NW_020932310.1:0-408 GCF_003984885.1 Neopelma chrysocephalum | reverse complement strand
TCTGTCTCCTGTATCCCACTCTCCCCATTTTCTGTCCCTCGTCCCCATCTCCCGCCTCCCAATCCCATCTCCTGTATCCCCCGCCTTTCCCACCTCCCATTCCCATCTCCTGTATCCCTCGCCTTTCCCAGCTCCTGCCACCCCTTCCCAGCTTCTGTATCCCCCCTCTTCCCAGCTCCTGTATCCCCCCTCTTTCCAGCTCCTGCATCACCTCTTCCCAGCTCCTGTATCCCTCCCTTTCCCATCTCCTGCCCCTCCTCTGTCTCCTGTATCCCACTCTCCCCATCTTCTGTCCCTCGCTCCCATCTCCCGCCTCCCATTCCCATCTCCTGTATTCCCCGCCTTTCCCACCTCCTGCCACCCCTTCCCATCTCCCTTATCCACCATTCCCCAGTTCCTGCCCCCCCC
>NW_020932309.1:0-457 GCF_003984885.1 Neopelma chrysocephalum | reverse complement strand
CCCTCTTCCCAGCTCCTGTATCCCTCCCTTTCCCATCTCCTGCCCCTTTTCTGTCTCCTGTATCCCACTCTCCCCATTTTCTGTCCCTCGTCCCCATCTCCCGCCTCCCAATCCCATCTCCTGTATCCCCCGCCTTTCCCACCTCCCATTCCCATCTCCTGTATCCCTCGCCTTTCCCAGCTCCTGCCACCCCTTCCCAGCTTCTGTATCCCCCCTCTTCCCAGCTCCTGTATCCCCCCTCTTTCCAGCTCCTGCATCACCTCTTCCCAGCTCCTGTATCCCTCCCTTTCCCATCTCCTGCCCCTCCTCTGTCTCCTGTATCCCACTCTCCCCATCTTCTGTCCCTCGCTCCCATCTCCCGCCTCCCATTCCCATCTCCTGTATTCCCCGCCTTTCCCACCTCCTGCCACCCCTTCCCATCTCCCTTATCCACCATTCCCCAGTTCCTGCCCCCCCC
>NW_020932308.1:0-350 GCF_003984885.1 Neopelma chrysocephalum | reverse complement strand
GGGGGAGGTGGGAAAACACCTTTATCCCTTCTTTTTCCCTCAGGAAACTGGGATTTGATCCACCCAGGCACTTTCAGATCCATAAATCCCCAGTGTCTGTGTTGTGTTCAGCAGATTCCCTTTGCAGGGGAGATGGGAAAACACCTCCATCCCTCTTTTTTTCTCTCAGGAAACTGGGATTTGATCCACCCAGGCACTTCCAGATCCATAAATCCCCAGAGACTGGGTCGTGTTCAGCAGATTCCCTTTGCAGGGAAGGTGGGAAAACCTCTCCATCCCTTTTTTTTTTCCTCAGGAAACTGTGATTTGATCCACCCAGGCACTTTCAGATCCATAAATCCCCGGGGCCT
>NW_020932307.1:0-590 GCF_003984885.1 Neopelma chrysocephalum | reverse complement strand
TGTGTTTTGCGACGAGGAATGGAGTCCAAAATGAGTCTAAAGCCAGTTAAACCAGAGAACCAAATCATTTCACACGAAAGGCTGAACTCCCTTGTGCTGTGAACTGTGTTAATGAGAGGGGAGCTACAGCCTTTCGTGTGAAATGATTTGGTTCTCTGGTTTAACTGGCTTTAGACTCATTTTGGACTCCATTCCTCGTCGCAAAACACATACGCTGCATGACATGGTAAGGATAATTTACAACATATTAAACATGTTGAAAGAGTGCTTTCTGAAAGTTTCAGTAAATGCAGTAAACTGGCATGTTGTGTCCGTGTGTGGGCTTAGGGATTAAATACAGGAAAATTCAGTGGAGGGTTAGGGAAAAGGCAACAAAAACTAATTGAATAGGGAGCCCACACACGGACACAACATGCCAGTTTACTGCATTTACTGAAACTTTCAGAAAGCACTCTTTCAACATGTTTAATATGTTGTAAATTATCCTTACCATGTCATGCAGCGTATGTGTTTTGCGACGAGGAATGGAGTCCAAAATGAGTCTAAAGCCAGTTAAACCAGAGAACCAAATCATTTCACACGAAAGGCTG
>NW_020932306.1:0-649 GCF_003984885.1 Neopelma chrysocephalum | reverse complement strand
GAGGGTGTCAGGGTGACAATGAAGGTGTCAGGGTGTCAGTGAGGGTGTCAGGGTGACAGTGAGGGTGGCAGGGTGACAGTGGCAGCTTCAGGGTAACAGTGACAGGGTCACAGGGTGACAGTGAAGGTGTCAGGGTGTCACTGATGGTGGCAGGGTGACAATGACAGGATGACAGGGTGCCATCCCTGTGTCCCCCTGTCCCCAGGCAGCCTGTGGAGCAGCCTCGAGGACATGTCAGGGTGTCACTGAGGGTGTCACAGGGTGCCAATGCTGCTGTCCCCGTGTCCCCAGGCAGCCTGTCAAGCAGCCCCGAGGACGTGTCAGGGTGACAATGACAGTGTCACAGGGTGTCAGGGTGTCACTGATGATGTCAGGGTGTCACTGAGGGTGTCACAGGGTGCCAGCAGGGTGTCCCCGTGTCCCCAGGCAGCCTGTCGAGCAGCCCCGAGGACATGTCAGGGTGTTACTGAGGGTGTCACAGGGTGTCCCTGAGGGTGTCACAGGGTGCCAATGGTGCTGTCCCTGTGTCCCCAGGCAGCCTGTCGAGCAGCCCCGAGGACATGTCGGGGTGACAATGACAGGATCACAGGGTGTCACTGAGGGTGTCACAGGGTGCCAATGGTGCTGTCCCTGCCCCCCCAGGCAGCCT
>NW_020932305.1:0-423 GCF_003984885.1 Neopelma chrysocephalum | reverse complement strand
GAGGGTGTCAGGGTGACAATGAAGGTGTCAGGGTGTCAGTGAGGGTGGCAGGGTGACAGTGAGGGTGGCAGGGTGACAGTGGCAGCTTCAGGGTAACAGTGACAGGGTCACAGGGTGACAGTGAAGGTGTCAGGGTGTCACTGATGGTGGCAGGGTGACAATGACAGGATGACAGGGTGCCATCCCTGTGTCCCCCTGTCCCCAGGCAGCCTGTGGAGCAGCCCCGAGGACTTGTCAGGGTGTCAGTGATGGTGTCAGGGTGTCACTGAGGGTGTCACAGGGTGACAATGGTGCTGTCCCCGTGTCCCCAGGCAGCCTGTGGAGCAGCCCCGAGGACATGTCAGGGTGACAGGGTGACAATGACAGTGTCACAGGGTGTCAGGGTGCCATCAGGGTGTCCCCTGCCCCCCCAGGCAGCCTGTC
>NW_020932304.1:0-1708 GCF_003984885.1 Neopelma chrysocephalum | reverse complement strand
GCAGGAGTGTTGATGATCTTTAAAGTCTCTTCCAACCCAAGCCATTCTGTGCTTCTGCAGTCAACGGGATTAATACTGTGGAACATACCCATGAATTAGAGGTCTCAGCTTGTCTATTCAAACTTCAGTTCATAGTCCCAAAATAGATTTTAATTATTTCATAGTTTTAAGAAGTGGAGTATTCATTTTAGACTCAACCTCTTCTGATGGCTTGAGGAAAACACACATTAGATTGTAAGTTATAATGGGAAAAGGGCTGCTGTTAGATTGTGGAGCTGTTTGTTTTTATTATTTCTAGTCATTAGCATGTCATCTAATCCTGTATCCCTACCAAGCTATAATTCTTTCTGGTGATGTCAGGTGCTAGAGGCTATTCCATAACTCACAGTCCAGGAACACCAGAAACTGGGCATCATTCTGTTCCCTCAGAAGCAGATGACAAAAATCTGCAGATAATTGTTTGCAGTGGATTCAGAATCCGTGTTTTGTTCCCCACTGATAATACAGGATCAAAATCAATGGTTTCACCTGTTACTTTTAAAGTCGACTTCACACACAGCACTTACACTTGAAAACCAACATTGCTCCTTCTTTACTGTTGTGTTGGGGATTCCCACTGAAACACCAAACTCACTTTGTTGGGAAAATATAACTACAAGATCTGACAGAAGCACTACTCAGGCTGGTTTCCTTTTAGATTTGATCTTAGGAAAACAATGCACATTATAACAATGCAAAAATATCATTCTTCTGAGAACATTATTGATTTCTTCCTGCATTTTTTATCTTTACTGTATACAGTATGACCTATATCCTGAAATGTGAAAACCTAGAAATTTCTGGTACAATTCTGTATTTTCCAGGAAAAAATCAATAATGTTCTCAGAAGAATGATATTTTTGCATTGTTATAATGTGCATTGTTTTCCTAAGATCAAATCTAAAAGGAAACCAGCCTGAGTAGTGCTTCTGTCAGATCTTGTAGTTATATTTTCCCAACAAAGTGAGTTTGGTGTTTCAGTGGGAATCCCCAACACAACAGTAAAGAAGGAGCAATGTTGGTTTTCAAGTGTAAGTGCTGTGTGTGAAGTCGACTTTAAAAGTAACAGGTGAAACCATTGATTTTGATCCTGTATTATCAGTGGGGAACAAAACACGGATTCTGAATCCACTGCAAACAATTATCTGCAGATTTTTGTCATCTGCTTCTGAGGGAACAGAATGATGCCCAGTTTCTGGTGTTCCTGGACTGTGAGTTATGGAATAGCCTCTAGCACCTGACATCACCAGAAAGAATTATAGCTTGGTAGGGATACAGGATTAGATGACATGCTAATGACTAGAAATAATAAAAACAAACAGCTCCACAATCTAACAGCAGCCCTTTTCCCATTATAACTTACAATCTAATGTGTGTTTTCCTCAAGCCATCAGAAGAGGTTGAGTCTAAAATGAATACTCCACTTCTTAAAACTATGAAATAATTAAAATCTATTTTGGGACTATGAACTGAAGTTTGAATAGACAAGCTGAGACCTCTAATTCATGGGTATGTTCCACAGTATTAATCCCGTTGACTGCAGAAGCACAGAATGGCTTGGGTTGGAAGAGACTTTAAAGATCATCAACACTCCTGCTATGGGCAGGGACACCTTCCACTACACCAGGTTGCCCAGAGAAGCTGTGGATACTCCATCCCTAGAAGCGTT
>NW_020932303.1:0-1002 GCF_003984885.1 Neopelma chrysocephalum | reverse complement strand
CCCCTGCCTTAAGGCTCCCAAAAATTTGCATTATCACTGGACAATGAGACTGAATTTTGCTCTTTCCATCTGGGTGCCCTGTTCAAACCCAAAGGACTCAATGTCACTGTGTGTCACCAGAGGAACTAATTTTGTCCTTCCAGTCTTTAACACTCTTCCTGCCATAAAGACAGCAGGGCAACAAAAAAATCAGTTTATCTCCCAAACCCTGACAACAACACTCTTCTCCCTGGAGAAAGCTCATCAAGAGCTTGGTTTTGTGAGTGTCTGTGCCCTGAAAGCACAATTTATCAGGTCTCCTTGGCTAGTTGATACCAAAACAATGATGCCCCAACCTGCACATACAACATCCAGCTTCTCTCCAAGAAGAACCAGAACTAAACAATCTATTAATGCAAATTATTGGGGTTTTTTTGTCCCCTTGCCAACGTGGCTTTGGCTCAGCCCAAGTGCTGTTCCCCTGAAGATGCTCAGTTGCAGCAGAATTTCTCAGCTCCAGCTCTTGGTGCTGCTATATTTACTCACACTCAGCCAGGTGCTCACAGAATAGATGTTATCAGAGCTGTTTAAGCTCCTGGATAACTACTCCGGGAGGACAACAGGTTTACAAGCAGCTCTGATGAGGCTGTTGGATCCTCCACCGTGACTGGGTTGTTGAATGTGCTTCCAAAGTGCTCCTGTCAGCTCCAAGAAATAACACAAACCCCACGTTTGCCTCATAATTTCCCTTGCAAATTCAGCCCAGCCGGGGGAGGGACGAAATCCCGTCGTGTCCAAAAGCTGCCATAAAGAAAAAAAAGTTAAAAAAGCCTTATTTTCTGCTTAACCATCCGTTGTGCTGATGGGGATTGCGACAGCTCTTTTGCTCTAACGAGCTCATCCATGTTAAATGGCATTAAGGACGTGGCAAAACACCCAGAAATGGAGCTCATCTGCAGTGATTTCAGAGCTGCTCGTGCCACCTCAGCCCAGAAATGGGTCTGTGGCCATTCCTAACCCAGA
>NW_020932302.1:0-1001 GCF_003984885.1 Neopelma chrysocephalum | reverse complement strand
CCCCTGCCTTAAGGCTCCCAAAAATTTGCATTATCACTGGACAATGACACTGAATTTTGCTCTTTCCATCTGGGTGCCCTGTTCAAACCCAAAGGACTCAATGTCACTGTGTGTCACCAGAGGAATTAATTTTATCCTTCCAGTCTTTAACACTCTTCCTGCCATAAAGACAGCAGGGCAACAAAAAAATCAGTTTATCTCCAAAACCCTGACAGCAACACTCTTCTCCCTGGAGAAAGCTCATCAAGAGTTTGGTTTTGTGAGCATCTGTGCCCTGAAAGCACAATTTATCAGGTCTCCTTGGCTAGTTGATACCAAAACAATGATGCCCCAACCTGCACATACAACATTCAGCTTCTCTGCAAGAAGAACCAGAACTAAACAATCTATTAATGCAAATTATTGGGGGTTTTTTGTCCCCTTGCCAACGTGGCTTTGGCTCAGCCCAAGTGCTGTTCCCCTGAAGATGCTCAGTTGCAGCAGAATTTCTCAGCTCCAGCTCTTGGTGCTGCTATATTTACTCACACTCAGCCAGGTGCTCACAGAATAGATGTTATCAGAGCTGTTTAAGCTCCTGGATAACTACTCCGGGAGGACAACAGGTTTACAAGCAGCTCTGATGAGGCTGTTGGATCCTCCACCGTGACTGGGTTGTTGAATGTGCTTCCAAAGTGCTCCTGTCAGCTCCAAGAAATAACACAAACCCCACGTTTGCCTCGTAATTTCCCTTGCAAATTCAGCCCAGCCGGGGGAGGGACGAAATCCCGTCGTGTCCAAAAGCTGTCATAAAGAAAAAAAAGTTAAAAAAGCCTTATTTTCTGCTTAACCATCCGTTGTGCTGATGGGGATTGCAACAGCTCTTTTGCTCTAACGAGCTCATCCATGTTAAATGGCATTAAGGACGTGGCAAAACACCCAGAAATGGAGCTCATCTGCAGTGATTTCAGAGCTGCTTGTGCCACCTCAGCCCAGAAATGGGTCTGTGGCCATTCCTAACCCAG
>NW_020932301.1:0-386 GCF_003984885.1 Neopelma chrysocephalum | reverse complement strand
AGTGATTTCAGACCTTCCTGTGCCACCTCAGCCCAAAAATGGGCTCTATGGCCATTCCTAACCCAGAGCTGTCAGCAGGGACAGTGCCCGGTGCCACACTTGGTGCTGGAACTCATCCCATCTTGAAAAAGGCATGGAAATAGCCCAGGAGGTCATTGTGATGGGGTTTGTGGAGCTCATTCCTTCCTGCTTCAACAGGCAGGTGAGAAACCTGGGCTGGGCCATTCCTGTTGTCAGGATTGCTCAGTGCTGGAAGTGACAAAACACCCAGAAATGGAGCTCATCTGCAGTGATTTCAGAGCTGCTTGTGCCACCTCAGCCCAGAAATGGGTCTGTGGTCATTCCTAACCCAGAGCTGTCAGCAGGGACAGTGCCCACGGTGCCAC
>NW_020932300.1:0-439 GCF_003984885.1 Neopelma chrysocephalum | reverse complement strand
TCGTTCGGGGGGCTCAGCTCGGCTCGGGGGTCTCAGCTCGGGGGTCCTGGTTCGGCAGCGGCCCCTTGGCCACCCCCCCGGTCTGGGCGCGGTGCCGTCCCCGCCGGGGTGTCCCGGTCCCTCCCGGGCTGTCCTGGCTCCCCCCGGCATGTCCCGGCCCCTCCCGGGCTGTCCTGGTGCCGCTGGATTGTCCCGCCCCCTCCTGGAATGTCCCGACCCCTCCCGGGCTGTCCTGGCCCTTCCCGAGATGTCCCGACCGCTGCCGGGATGTCCCGGTGCCGCTGGATTGTCCTGACTCCTCCTGGATTGTCCCGGCCCTTCCCGAGATGTCCCGACTCCTCCCGGGATGTCCCGGTGCCGCTGGATTGTCCCGACCCTTCCCGAGATATCCAGACTCTTCCCGGGATGTCCCGGTTCCCTTTTGGGATGTCCTGGCCCT
>NW_020932299.1:0-427 GCF_003984885.1 Neopelma chrysocephalum | reverse complement strand
TCGTTCGGGGGGCTCAGCTCGGCTCGGGGGTCTCAGCTCGGGGGTCCCGGTTCGGCAGCGGCCCTTTGGCCACCCCCCCGGTCTGGGCGCGGTGCCGTCCCCGCCGGGGTGTCCCGGCCCCTCCCGGGATGTCCCGGTCCCTGCCGGGCTATCCTGGCTCCCCCCGGCATGTTCCGGCCCCTCCCGGGCTGTCCCGGTGCCGCTGGATTGTCCCGGCCCCTCCTGGAATCTCCCGACCCCTCCTGGATTGTCCCGGCCCTTCCCGAGATGTCCCGACCCCTCCCGGGATGTCCCGGTGCCGCTGGATTGTCCTGGCCCCTCCTGAAATGTCCCGGCCCTTCCCGAGATGTCCCAGCCCTTCCCGGGGTGTCCTGGTGCCACTGGATTGTCCCGGCCCTTCCCGAGATATCCGGACTCTTCCCGGGAT
>NW_020932298.1:0-794 GCF_003984885.1 Neopelma chrysocephalum | reverse complement strand
GCCCTTCCCGAGATATCCGGACTCTTCCCGGGATGTCCCGGTTCCCTCTTGGGATGTCCTGGCCCTTCCCGAGATGTCCCAGCCCTTCCCGGGATGTCCCGGTCCCCTCCCGGCCCCTCCCGGGCTGTATCAGCCCCTTCCTCCTCCAGCCGCATCCCTGCGGGGCTGTTCCCTTGGAGCCCTGGGAATGTGAGGGGAACCGGGATCCAGCGGGATCCTGCCCCGAGATCCATCCCTGGGATCCTCTGGGCTCCATCCCCGGCATCCAGCCGTGGAACCGACCTGATTCCGGGGTGTGGGAAAAAAACGGGGAATGTGGGGAAAATGGGAAAAGGGGTTCAGGGCTCCCTGGGAACGCGGGGGGATCCCTGGGAATGGGGTCAGGGATCCCTGGGAATGGGGTCAGGGATCCTTGGGACCCCTCTGAGCGCGGGATGTGGAAGTGGTGCCACCGACACCGTCCTGCTTCTGGGGGGAAAACACGGAAAAACGGGAATGTGGGCGGAGTGGGAGCGGGGAAGAGGGGGGTTCCCAGGGCAACATCCTGGAAAAATGGGAAAAATGGGAAAAATGAAGGGAAAGAGCAGCAGGGCTGATGGTGTCCCGGGTTTCTCCCCCAGCCATGACCATGCAGTTCATCAGCCACCGCTTCCCCGAGGATCACGATCCCACCATCGGTGAGGAAAAACCCTCCTTCCTCTTCACCTTCTTTGGACTGAGAGGAACAGGATATTTATGGATTTATAGGCAGAATATTTATGTATTTATAGGCAGAATATTTATATATTTATAGC
>NW_020932297.1:0-733 GCF_003984885.1 Neopelma chrysocephalum | reverse complement strand
TCCGGACCCTTCCCAAGATGTCCCAGCCCTTCCCGGGATGTCCCGGTCCCCTCCCGGCCCCTCCCGGGCTGTATCAGCCCCTTCCTCCTGCAGCCGCATCCCTGCGGGGCTGTTCCCTTGGAGCCCTGGGAATGTGAGGGGAACCGGGATCCAGCGGGATCCTGTCCTGGGATCCTCTGGGCTCCATCCCCAGCATCCAGCCGTGGAACCGCTCCCGCTCCGGGGCCTCGATCCCGACCTGATTCCGGGGTGTGGGAAAAAACGGGGAATGTGGGGAAAAATGGGAAAAGGCGTCAGGGCTCCCTGGGAACGCGGGGGGGATCCCTGGGAATGGGGTCAGGGATCCCTGGGAATGGGGTCAGGGATCCTTGGGACCCCTCTGAGCGCGGGGATGTGGAAGCGGTGCCGCCGATGCCATCCTGCTTCTGGGGGGAAAACACGGAAAAACGGGAATGTGGGCGGAGTGGGAGCGGGGAAGAGGGGGGTTCCCAGGGCAACATCCTGGAAAAATGGGAAAAATGGGAAAAATGAAGGGAAAGAGCAGCAGGGCTGATGGTGTCCCGGGTTTCTCCCCCAGCCATGACCATGCAGTTCATCAGCCACCGCTTCCCCGAGGATCACGATCCCACCATCGGTGAGGAAAAACCCTCCTTCCCCTTCACCTTCTTTGGACTGAGAGGAACAGGATATTTATGTATTTATAGGCAGAATATTTATGTATTTATAGCAGAAT
>NW_020932296.1:0-946 GCF_003984885.1 Neopelma chrysocephalum | reverse complement strand
CAGCTCAGTATTAAAGCATAGTGAAGAGGGAATGTGTTGAAGTTCATGAGAAGGTTGCCAGGGAGTTGCTTTTCTATGGATAGCAGCAAATTAAGAAACAAAACAGCAATAAAAAAACAGTCTTTAACACAAAATTGGTTAACCTAATCTCCATGACACGTTCATTTTAATTGAACAAACTGGTTATTTTTTAAACTGTGCTGCTATAATGAAATAGAAACAAAAAGTTTTCCCTCCTCGTACCTCCTGGAAAGTGAAAGCATTGAAGCAGTTTGCAATTAGCAGGCTGCTCTCTGATTGCTGCCTGTTGGCTGGGGAAAAATGGCCAGACAATCCGTTTCTCTCTTTGTACTCCTCAATGTCTGAAGGGTATTATACTTTCTGGTAATAGGGCTGCACTTCATTCTGAGCTAGGAATTAGTGATCTGAATGTTTAACATCGCTCTGTGTTGCTATTCTCTATTAGAATGCAAGCAAAAATTTCCCCTGTGGCTCCGAACACTTACCATACCTCTTGGGAAGTTGGAATGGTGTTATAGAGAAGCCAGTACTACAAAAAGAAGGGATGAATCTCACGGCTGTCACTGTGGCTGTGGAGAACGGGCATACCGTGGCCTTTCTGGGAACGTCAGATGGTAAAATTCTTAAGGTAACAAACTGGACTTAAAAGACTGGAAGGTATTTAAAAGGTTGTGAACTGTAGTGATAGCATATGGCTACTCTAGAAGTAAACAGGATTTATAAGATCACATACCAAGAATAAATTCTCTTGGAGCTTGGTATTTTTAATCTCAAAGAAAAACCATATTGTTGCTGATGTACCTCAGCTATCCGATACACAGACTGAATTAGCATTGCCTGAATGATACTTTTCCCGAAGGATTACATACCTACTGAGAGCTTTATACAAACAGCCTTTGGTAATCTAACAGCTGCTCTAGTCTTA
>NW_020932295.1:0-946 GCF_003984885.1 Neopelma chrysocephalum | reverse complement strand
TAAGACTAGAGCAGCTGTTAGATTACCAAAGGCTGTTTGTATAAAGCTCTCAGTAGGTATGTAATCCTTCGGGAAAAGTATCATTCAGGCAATGCTAATTCAGTCTGTGTATCGGATAGCTGAGGTACATCAGCAACAATATGGTTTTTCTTTGAGATTAAAAATACCAAGCTCCAAGAGAATTTATTCTTGGTATGTGATCTTATAAATCCTGTTTACTTCTAGAGTAGCCATATGCTATCACTACAGTTCACAACCTTTTAAATACCTTCCAGTCTTTTAAGTCCAGTTTGTTACCTTAAGAATTTTACCATCTGACGTTCCCAGAAAGGCCACGGTATGCCCGTTCTCCACAGCCACAGTGACAGCCGTGAGATTCATCCCTTCTTTTTGTAGTACTGGCTTCTCTATAACACCATTCCAACTTCCCAAGAGGTATGGTAAGTGTTCGGAGCCACAGGGGAAATTTTTGCTTGCATTCTAATAGAGAATAGCAACACAGAGCGATGTTAAACATTCAGATCACTAATTCCTAGCTCAGAATGAAGTGCAGCCCTATTACCAGAAAGTATAATACCCTTCAGACATTGAGGAGTACAAAGAGAGAAACGGATTGTCTGGCCATTTTTCCCCAGCCAACAGGCAGCAATCAGAGAGCAGCCTGCTAATTGCAAACTGCTTCAATGCTTTCACTTTCCAGGAGGTACGAGGAGGGAAAACTTTTTGTTTCTATTTCATTATAGCAGCACAGTTTAAAAAATAACCAGTTTGTTCAATTAAAATGAACGTGTCATGGAGATTAGGTTAACCAATTTTGTGTTAAAGACTGTTTTTTTATTGCTGTTTTGTTTCTTAATTTGCTGCTATCCATAGAAAAGCAACTCCCTGGCAACCTTCTCATGAACTTCAACACATTCCCTCTTCACTATGCTTTAATACTGAGCTG
>NW_020932294.1:0-857 GCF_003984885.1 Neopelma chrysocephalum | reverse complement strand
GAAGTTCATTCACACCTAGTCTTTCCTGCTATATTTGGTAACAAAACTGTCTTTCTGATCTGAAATCCACACCTTCTTTTGTCAGAAGCCATGGCCACTCCACTTGTCACATTCAGGGTTTCTATGTTTGAGGCTCACCCCATATGCAGGGTACTGCAGAGAGTAACACTGGTGGTTTGAAGCAAAAAGTGTTCTTTTGGCTTCTATTAGCACTAATGACCTACTGGGTGGGAGATGGCTGTAGTCTCACAAGATGAAGGATTACGGGTTGATACCAACAAAAGGTATTCCCATGCCCCATCTCTTCAGCTGTTCACTCCTCCCTCTGGACTACAGCACACCACTTCTCAAGTTGTGCTCAAACAGTTGCTTATGCAAGTGTGTACCTTGGTCTAGCTGGGGAATTAAGACATCCTCCTAAAAGCTTGCTGAGTTATTTTTAAGATGACTTAATTTCTCAGCTAGACCAAGGTACACACTTGCATAAGCAACTGTTTGAGCACAACTTGAGAAGTGGTGTGCTGTAGTCCAGAGGGAGGAGTGAACAGCTGAAGAGATGGGGCATGGGAATACCTTTTGTTGGTATCAACCCGTAATCCTTCATCTTGTGAGACTACAGCCATCTCCCACCCAGTAGGTCATTAGTGCTAATAGAAGCCAAAAGAACACTTTTTGCTTCAAACCACCAGTGTTACTCTCTGCAGTACCCTGCATATGGGGTGAGCCTCAAACATAGAAACCCTGAATGTGACAAGTGGAGTGGCCATGGCTTCTGACAAAAGAAGGTGTGGATTTCAGATCAGAAAGACAGTTTTGTTACCAAATATAGCAGGAAAGACTAGGTGTGAATGAACTTC
>NW_020932293.1:0-6767 GCF_003984885.1 Neopelma chrysocephalum | reverse complement strand
CGCTGTACCAGCACTCGCCACTCAGAGGGAGAATTGGCGAGTTGGTTTTGGTTTTGAAATAAGTAATTGGTTTATATCGTTGTGTTATTGTGAATTTGATTTTGAATCCAGACTGTGGTGTGTGTGTGTGTGTGAGTCAGTATGATGCCGTTTAAAACCTTTAGGGCACTGTCTTGTGTAGAAAATGATATCCCTAGCGATTCTCCGCTTGGTTGCTTATTAAAACACTGGAAGGAAGGAAATTTCAGACAAGAAGTTAACCAAGAAACAATTGATTGATTATTGTAATAATGTATGGCCTCAATATGAGACAGAAGGAATGCAGTGGCCTAGGAATGGTTCATTGACTCCGGAAATTATAACCCCCTTGATGCAATATTTACGGGAAAACAAGATGTGGAATGAAACACCGTATCTAGATCTGTTTTATTATTTAAAACGTAAGACTGAATAGCAAAAAGAATGTGGTATGTTGATTTTGAAAGAACTGGGTGATAAATGCATAGGATGTCAAGAGCGGAAAATACGGTTTTCAGAACCAGAGGAGGATGTGTCTTTGTTAGTCTCCCCTGGCATAACTCCAAGGGTGCCTCCGGGAGATAGCCTCCCTTCACGTGTGAGGGCACAATCACCCACCATGCCCCCGTTAGAATCGTCCTCGGATGAGGAGGAAATGAGAGGGCGAAAATGTGATTTTGATAGAACTCTGCTAGCAGAACGGACTCGGAAGGGGCGAGGGGAAAGGGGAAGGAGTAGAGAGGGGAGACGGGGAAGGAGAGGGGAGACAGACGCTACACTCTCACCCCCTAGATTAATGGCTCCTTTGCGGGAAGCAGTTGGAGCGGACGGAGGAAAAGTCATGATGAAAGTTTCTTTTTTAACTAATGATATATTAATTTGGAAACAGTCAGCTGGGACATATAGAGAAAATCCGGAGCGGGTGACTTGTATTATAAAAATGGTAATAAAAACTCAAAATCCGGACTGGAATGATTTACAGGTATTGTTAGATACAATTCTGGATTCAACAGAAAAAGAAATGGTATTAAGAGTGATGGTGGAAAGAGCGAAAGAAGTAGTAAAAAAGAAGAACCTCAGAGAGAGATTACAGATAACCCTCTGAGAAAAAGATTAGTAAAAGGTGACTTTGAGGCTAGGATGCTGAGGATTCCCCCTGAGAGTCCCTTAGAGAACCTCTTAGAGAACTGGAGTTGTTATTCCAGCACTTATAGAAGATCAAAGGAAAAAAATGATTAAGTATTGTATTGAAGCGTGGGGAGGTAGAAGAATAGGAAATAATACCTACTGGCCCATGTGTGGTACTTTTAAGAATTGGGTCTGTGAACTTTTAAATTGGTATGTTAGCGATAAAAAACCTTTTTGCCCAGAAGAGAGTTTTTATGCTGCTATATGGTTAGAAGCCAGTGAAGATATTTACTTGTTTTCTTTAAGAGAAAGAAGGAGAGAGGAAGAGAGTCAGAAGCAAGAAGAGTGAATGGAGATTTTACTGCTGCTATATTTAATGCTGCTACATTTAATGCTGCTATATAATATACTGACAAAGATGAGTCTCATACCAAAATGTTAGTATGTTGCTCATTAAATAAATACACTGTGAGTGCATATTTTTAACAGGGCTGTGAAAGTGTAGAAACACCAATTCGAGCTGCAAAACATGGATGGACACATGTCAGTTGCATTGAAAGATTAGCGAATCCCTCACGCTGGCAAGTAGTCGACACTCCTGGAAGACACCAAGGTAGTCTTAAGAAGAAAAGTTATGATAGAGACATTAAGCAATTTTACTACTTTACTTTTAAGAATTAAGTGTCTACTAGCATTTATTGTGGCATTCATGTTATCTTTGTTTGTATATTATGGAATATTTGGGGCATGAAAATGTGTTAAAATACTACGAATTGGGGCACAAAAATCTGTTAAAATACGTTGAGCTAGGTTTTAACATAACATATCGAGAACACGCAGACCCAAAAGAAATTGATACACGAGATATAAGAGTGTGGTGTAATACACCAGGTTGTAAATGTTATCCATTTGTTTGTTTTAAATGTAAAAGGTGCCAAGAGAAATGATGGACGCACTGTAGAGACGGATATCCTCCTAGAGGAGTCTGTGATCAGTGCTATCGATCAGAACGAGAATTCACTGATTGGGCATTAAAACAGTTAGAAAGAAAGGGAGTTCCGTGGGATTCCCCCGAATATTGGAATTGTGACACTTATGGAATAAACCCTCAAAATTTCTGTTATTTATATTATGTAGGAGCTCCTTTCGTAGTGGATATAGTAAAAGTCCAGTGCCGACGGGATGTTAGTGCCGTGTCGTGTAACGAGCCTATGGTAAAGGCTGCCTCGTGGCCCGCATATACAGCACGTCTCACTAAAAAGAGGCATATTCCTACTTGGGACTCCTGCTGCCGAGAAGATGAAACACCCTGTGACTCGAAGCAATCGAGCCGACAGGCGAGGCAGAGGAGGAAACGCCAAAAAAAAAGGAAGAGCCTAGGTTGTGGGACACGGAAGCCGCGATGGCTGAACTCCCCCAGGACTGGTGAAGATAAAAAGACTAGTAATATCCAAATTAATAAAGAATCAGAATTAATAAAGAAACAGGTTTTTCTCTAGGCACTGTTTACATGATTGCTATCCTTAATATACTATTGACAGCACCAATACATGCAGGAAACCTGCATGAATCATTCAAATAGATTTTAATTAGATGAGAAAACTAAAAAGTGCTTGCTACTTTTACAGAGATGGGAAACCCCACCTTTTACATAATAATAATAATAATAATAATCTAGAGCCATGTAGAAACGCCTACTCATACTATATGTGCCCTACTTCAAACCAGGAGTAAGTCCATATGAGATATTGTATGGCAAACCCTATCATGCAGCTACCTAGCAAAGGGATCCTCATATAGTGGGTGATCAAGCAGTATTTAATTATGTGTTATCTTCAAATAAGACTCTCACAGCCCTCAGAAGAACATTGCAGTGGAATCGGCCTCTGCCCCTGGAGAATCTGGTTCATGACATTTCTCCAGGAGACCAAGTCTATGTGAAAAACTGGTCGGTGGAACCATTAAAGGAAACATGGGACGGTCCTCGCCAGGTGATAATGACCACTTACACGGCGGTGAAGGTCGAGGGAATCGACAATTGGATCCATTACACCCGAATCAAGAAGGTTTCAGTCTCGTGGTCGGTAGAACCTCTCTCACCCACAAGGATGGTATTTCGAGCCAACAATTGAGGACCGTGGTGTTCCTGGGGTTGATGAGTTTAGCAGAGACCACCGTGAGAATTAAGACCCCAGATCCTTATTTACTTGTACCAGAAAATACTGATGTAAATTTAACATGTTTGTTTTCTGATGACCAGGGAGTTGAATCGAGCGAGGTGAATGTGAAATGGCGGTGGAGAGAACAAGACCAAATTATGACAGAAGGAGTGACGATGGTTTGGAATGTGACACAACAAAAGGGTTATACCACCCTGCAGGTACCCAAAGTGTCTAAAAGCATGGAAGGGACATACATTTGTGTACTTCGGATTTGGGAGAGTTTTGATTATGGAGACATAGAAATACAGACTTTAAATGTAACTTGAAAAATGGCAACCAAAGTACATGTTATACCTACCAGGCAACAGGTGGACATGTGGGATGGACCTCCTCTAAAGATTAATTGTACCTTTAGGTTTGACGACCACTGTAGGAAAACCGTTCGAGTGAAGTGGTGGAAATTAAATATAACGGACCAATCCTGGAAGGTGCAAACTCAAGGAATAAGCTGGTGGTCAAATAGCGAAGGAGGTAGAGGATGGTTAAACATTCCAAACCCCAGGATTGGAAAGACAAAAGGAACCTCTCTTTGTGTAGTTACTTGTGGAAATGAAGGAAATTATGGAATAAGGACAGTGGTAGCCACACCTCCTCGAGGATTAGGAATTAAGCCAGAACATGGGGCCTACTCAGCAGTAGAGGGAAGAGATTTAATTTTGAACTGTAAGACTCAAGGGAGGCAGTATCTAAAGTATGGGTGGTGGTTCAGAGGACAAAATTTAAAATCGGGAGGAAAATGTCAAATTGAAAAACGGGTAGAAGCCATAGTTTTAATAATTAAAGAAATACAAAGAGGGGAAGACGAAAGTCAATATATTTGTTGGATAAGTAAAGATGATTGGTGGGATGCTGGAACTACTACTGTTTATATTAGAGTTGAAAGAATAACCCGACAAGTAAGTAAGTAACCTGCAAATTCCAGATAGAGAAGTAGAACAAGAAAACTTAGTCGTAGGCCTAATTCGTGATTTTGGGAGAGTACAGAATGTCACAAAAATCACTGCATGTCTCCCTATGCCTCATGCTGCAGGAGACCCAATCCCATGGGGAATAATTCCAGTGCCAGAAATTCCTAAAATGTTTAAGAATACTACATGGAATTGCAGATTTGTAACCAAAACATAGGATGAAATGACAAATGCATGTTTGTTATTGGACAAAATGACTAAAAAACAATGTGAACAGATGCCTGGATATTTCCGATGGGTAGTAGTTGGAACATGGGTAACAAGCAAAAACATTGACAAATTAAAGGGAACTTGTTTAGTTACAGGTCCAGTAATGCACCCATGTTCTAAAGTTCAGGTTCAAATAAAACGAGAAAAGCAAGAAGAAGTATGTCAAAATATTACTAGCTCCACAACCATGGAAGAGTGGCAAACAATTTGGGGACCCAGCCTACTAGAAACTTATAGTTATATTAGAAAAGTACAGTGGTGTATTCACTGGAAAGGGAAAAGGAATCAAACTTATTCTACAGGAAATAGAGGAAATCATAATTGGAGGACAGAAACACATATAAAAGAAAATTGGACTTGCACTCGGATATATACCTGCGACACCCCTGATGATGAAATCGGGCAAATACCAGTTAGGACCCTCTTGCAGTTAAGATGTGAATGCCGGGGATATAATCATACTATTAAGGGATCTGTGAAAAACATTGATTGTCGTACCACCACAGTTAGGAGCCTAGGAAATTTGGTGTGAGTAATGGGACATGGCCAGTGGACCACCCACATGCCGATAAATGGTCCAGTTGTACCTGTCACGCTAGGGATACCTACTCTCTGTCCATTCTGGAAGCAGGATAAGTTAACATCAGTAGAAATACAACCACGAAGAAAAAGAGAAATTAGTGAAAATATTGATGACTTAGGGTTGGGAGATTGGCATGAACCATCAGCGGGAGTTAAATTTGGGTGGGTATTAGAATCTTTGTTTGCGCCTATCTCGACTTATCGAAACAGAGAAATGTTGTTCAAATTAATGGGCCAAGCCGAAAGATTGGCTGCTGTGACTAAGAAAGGATTTAAAGATTTAAATTTGCAACTGCAAGCCACTACCAGAATGACAGTACAGAATCAAATGGCTTTAGATTTAATCCTATTAAAAGAGCACGGAGTCTGTGGATACCTGTATGCAAAAGACGAACATTGTTGTGTACACATCCCAAATGTCACTCAGGAAGTAGAAAAAGATATTAGTCAATTGGAACAAATTGATGAAAATGTTCATGAACTACAAAAGGAAGCAGAACACAATTGGATAGGAGAATTATTCAGCTCCCTAGGTCTTCATGTGTCAGGATGGATATCTTCTGTTATCCAGTACGGAATATTGATTGTAATAATTATTGTCATAGCCATAACTGTTTATAAGTGTCTTTTAGGAATGATTGTAAAAGAAGGTCAACATACGAGACGCATCATGAAAGCTATAACCAGAAAAGAAGTAATCTCACCACATGAAGAACCATCTCCCACCCATCAAGAAACGAAAGCCTGATGTGTTTTGAGCATCCTTGCAAATTGAAAGATTGAAGAATGCTCAAAAGGGGGGACATGTTGCAGAGCAATTTAAATTAGTAGTAGAATGGCTAAGGCTTAGTAAGAGAATAGGCCTAAAAAGCAGCACTCCAAAGTAGTAAGTTAGCAACCCTGTTTGTGAGCATGAAATGTACTGAAGAAGTAGAAACAATAATTAAAGGATTTAGTCAAGCATGTATATAATGATTTGTTACCTTGGATGTGGTGAGGGTCTGTTAAACAGTTACTAGGGGTAAGACAGCTTGAGTAGATTTATGATTAGAGTAGTTGATTGTCAATTGTTAGCAGTATGAGCTCGTTTGTAACTGAATGAGACTGTTCTGCTGTGGAACTGCACGTACTAATTTTGCCGTGGAAACCAAATGTAAACTTGTTTGTGTATAAAAGCTGAACTGAAAATGAGGGTCTTTGGAATCCTGATTTGGGACGTGAGTCCTCAGGTTCCCGGGGCCCCGAATAAAGCACCGCATAAACCGACACTCTGTTGGTTTGTGTCTTTGTTTACGGGCAACAGTTTTGGCGACACCAGATTGGGACTCCGGGGGCAGCTGGGGCGGCTCACGAGCTGATCTACTCCATGCCGGCAACCAGGTGATTTCTGGGGAGACATCGACCCGTGCCCGACCCCGCGCCTGCCGGACAACCATCCAGGTAAGCCCGAAGGTGCTTTATTCCTTTTAGGTTTGTTGGTTGGGAGCCTGCCTATAAGACGGGACCGTGAGTTTCCCGCTGGGTTGGGCTAAAAGGTACCTTGGTTGGGAAGCCTAGGCGCTGGTCGTAAGACGTAGCGAAAGCCGCGCTGTACCAGCACTCGCCACTCAGAGGGAGAATTGGCGAGTTGGTTTTGGTT
>NW_020932292.1:0-436 GCF_003984885.1 Neopelma chrysocephalum | reverse complement strand
TCCTCATTCCGTGTCCATGGAATTCTCATCCCTGCTTTGCTCTGCAGTCCCTCCAGAGACACCCCCTGGCACATCCCATCGGTGCAGGAACACCCAATCCAGGCAGAAAACTGAGCAAGGTGTGATTAAACCCCTTTAATTCATGTTAACAACCAGGTTCACCACAAGCACCAACACAAATAAAGGAGTTTTTGACCCACAAAAAAGCTCCAGCCACGAGCAGAGTGGTGGCTTTTAAGGAAAACTTCCCACTGGAATTCCTGGAACAAATGTGGCATTTTAAAATCACTCCTCCAACACAATCCCTGATCTTCAGGTTCCACAATAACAGCAATTCCTTTCAGCACAGTTTCAACCAGCTCAGAATCACAGCCAGGCCCATCAGGAACAAATTAACATTGAAACAGGAGGAGAAGAGTTGATTATCCTCGTGGGA
>NW_020932291.1:0-341 GCF_003984885.1 Neopelma chrysocephalum | reverse complement strand
AATCCAGGCAGAAAACTGAGCAAGGAGTGATTAAACCCCTTTAATTCGTGTTAACAACCAGGTTCACCACAAGCACCAACACAAAGAAAGGAGTTTTTGACCCACAAAAAAGCTCCAGCCACGAGCAGAGCGGTGGCTTTTAAGGAAAACTTCCCTCTGGAATTCCTGGAACGGACGTGGCATTTTAAAATCACTCCTCCAACACAATCCCTGATCTTCAGGTTCCACAATAACAGCAATTCCCTTCAGCACAGTTTCAACCAGCTCAGAATCACAGCCAGGCCCATCAGGAATAAATTAACATTGAAACAGGAGGAGAAGAGTTGATTATCCTCGTGGGA
>NW_020932290.1:0-771 GCF_003984885.1 Neopelma chrysocephalum | reverse complement strand
GAAAGAAAAGGAGAAAGAAAAGAAAGAAAAGGAGAAAGAAAAGAAAGAAAAGGAGAAAGAAGGAAAGAAAAGGAGAAAAAAGGAGAAAAAAGGAAAGAAAAGGAGAAAAGAAGGAGAGAAGGAGAAGAAAGGGGGAGAGAAGGAGAAAAAAGGAGAGGAAGGGGGAGAAGGAAAGAAAAAGGAGAGGGAGAAGAAAAGGAGAAAAAAAGGTGGGGAAAGCAGGAAAAAGAGAGAAAAGGAAGAAAGGATGGAAAAGGAGAAAAGAGAAAAAGGAGAAGAGGAGAAAAAAGAGAAAAGGGGGAAGAAAAGGAGAAAAAAGGGAAAGAAAAGGAGAAAAGAAGGAATGAAAAGGAGGAAAAAAGGAAAGAAAAGGAAAGAAAAGGAAAGAAAAGGAGAAAAAGGAAAGAGAAAGAAAGGAAAGAAAAGGAGAAAGAAGGAAAGAAAAGGAGAAAAAGGAAAGAAAAGGAGAAAAATGAAAAAAAAAAAGGGAAAAAAAACGGAAAAAAAAGGAGAAAAAATGGGAAAAAAAAAGAGAAAAAATGGAAAGGAGAAAGAAGGAAAGAAAAGGAGAAAAAGGAAAGAAAAGGAGAAAAAGGAAAGAAAAGGAGAAAAAAATGGAAAGAAAATGAGAGAAAATGGAAAGGAGAAAGAAGGAAAGAAAATGAGAAATAATGGAAAGAAAAGGAGAGAAAATGGAAAGGAGAAAGAAGGAAAGAAAAGGAGAAAGAAAAGAAAGAAAAGGAGAAAGAAAAGAAAGAAAAGGAGAAAGAA
>NW_020932289.1:674-6031 GCF_003984885.1 Neopelma chrysocephalum | reverse complement strand
TACACCCATCCAGGGATGAATTGGTCCCAGCCGTTCTAACCAGGACATTATCCACCCCTTATTCTATGCCATCCATGTCATGCCCAAATTAACCCCCTTAAAAACTATGTCTCTTTAAAACTATATACACATATGTACAATGAAACATTACGGACCATTCTCACTCAAAATTAGGTCCCCTTGTGGTACACAACGTGTCTCCCCATCTTTTTGCATTACCCACCAGGTGAAACCAGGTCCTTGAGCAAAAACAATCCCTCGGATGGGTTTGCCTTTGCTTGAGGTGGGACTAATCCAAACAGTCTTCCCTAACATACCTCTCATATGCACCACGGGGACTTTATCTCCATCTACAGTATGCAAAGGTTCTGATTGGGCAGGGCCAGCTCGATTAATGGAGCCTCGCGTGTTGACCAACCAGGTGGCCTTTGCTAAATGCAGCTCCCAGTGTTTGAGAGTCTCCCCACACAGTGCCTTCAGGGTGGTTTTCAGCAGTCCGTTGCACCGTTCAACTTTTCCAGCAGCTGGTGCATGGTAGGGGATATGATACACCCACTCAATGCCGTGCTCTCTGGCCCAGGTGTCTACGAGGCCATTCTTGAAATGGGTCCCATTATCAGACTCAATTCTCTCCGGGGTGCCGTGTCGCCACAGGACTTGTTTTTCAAGGCCCAGGATGGTATTCCGGGCAGTGGCATGAGGTACGGGGTATGTTTCCAGCCATCCAGTACTTCCTTCTACCATGGTAAGTACGTAGCGCTTGCCCTGGCGGGTTTTGGGGAGCGTGATGTAGTCAACTTGCCAGGCTTCCCCATACCTGTACTTTGACCACCGTCCACCATACCATAGAGGCTTCACCCGCTTGGCCTGCTTGATGGCAGCACATGTCTCACAGTCATGGATGACCTGTGAGACAATGTCTTTGGTTAAGTCCACCCCTCGGTCTTGAGCCCATCTGTATGTTGCATCTCTCCCCTGGTGACCGGAGGCGTCATGGGCCCATCGAGCCAGAAATAATTCTCCTTTGTGTTGCCAATCCAGATCCACCTGAGAGACTTTAATCCTGGCAGCTCGGTCCGCCTGCTCGTTGTTGCGATGCTCCTCATTAGCCCGTTTCTTGCGTACGTGAGCGTCTACGTGACCGACCTTCACGCTCAGCTTCTCTACCCGGCCAGCGATGTCCTGCCACATCTCCGCCGCCCAGATGGGTTTCCCTTGGCGCTGCCAGTTGGCCTTTCTCCATCGCTCTAGCCATCCCCACAGAGCATTGGCCACCATCCATGAGTCAGTGTAGATATAGAGTCTTGGCCACTTCTCTCGTTCAGCTATATCCAAAGCCAACTGAACGGCTTTAAGCTCTGCGAACTGACTTGACCCACCTTGTCCTTCGGTTGCTTCTGCAACTCGCCGTGTGGGACTCCACACGGCTGCCTTCCATTTTCGGTTTGTCCCTACAATGCGGCAGGAGCCATCCGTGAAGAGCGCATATCGCCTTTCATCTGCTGGTAGCTTGTCATATGGTGGGGCCTCCTCAGCCCGTGTCACCTGCTCCTCTTCTTCTTCAGAGGATAGTCCGAAACTCTCACCTTCGGGCCAATTGGTGATAATTTCCAGAATCCCAGGGCGATTAGGATTCCCTATCCGGGTTCGTTGTGTGATCAGAGCAATCCACTTACTCCATGTGGCATCGGTGGCGTGATGTGTAGCAGGAACTCTCCCCTTGAACATCCAGCCCAGCACTGGTAGTCGGGGTGCCAGGAGGAGCTGCGCTTCGGTGCCGATCACTTCTGAGGCAGCTCGAAGTCCTTCATAAGCAGCCAGGATCTCCTTCTCAGTTGGTGTATAGCTGGCTTCAGATCCTTTGTATCCCCGACTCCAGAATCCCAGCGGTCGTCCTCGGGTCTCCCCAGGCACTTTCTGCCAGAGGCTCCAAGAAGGGCCATTCTTCCCGGCTGCAGTGTAGAGCACGTTCTTCACGTCCTGTCCTGTCCTTACTGGCCCAAGGGCTACCGCATGGGCAATCTCCTGTTTGATTTGTTCAAAGGCCTGTTGTTGTTCAGGGCCCCACTGGAAATCATTTTTCTTCCGTGTCACAAGGTAGAGAGGGCTTACAATTTGACTGTACTCGGGGATATGCATCCTCCAAAAGCCCACAGCGCCTAGGAAAGCCTGTGTTTCCTTCTTGCTGGTTGGTGGGGACATGGCTGCTATTTTGTTAATTACCTCCGTTGGAATTAGGCGACGTCCATCTTGCCACTTCACTCCTAAGAACTGAATTTCCTGAGCAGGTCCCTTGACCTTACTTCGTTTAATGGCAAAACCAGCTCTTAGGAGGATCTGGATTATCTTCTCTCCTTTCTCGAAGACTTCCCCCGCTGTGTTCCCCCATACAATGATGTCATCAATGTACTGTAGATGTTCTGGAGCCTCGCCCTTTTCCAGTGCAGTCTGGATCAGTCCATGGCAAATGCTGGGACTGTGTTTCCACCCCTGAGGCAGTCGATTCCAGGTGTACTGCACACCTCTCCAAGTGAAAGCAAATTGTGGCCTGCACTCCGCTGCCAAAGGAATGGAGAAGAAGGCGTTGGCAATGTCAATGGTGGCATACCACTTGGCTGCCTTGGACTCCAGCTCGTACTGGAGCTCCAGCATGTCCGGCACAGCAGCACTCAGGGGTGGTGTGACTTCATTGAGTCCACGGTAATCCACCGTCAGCCTCCACTCTCCGCTGGACTTACGCACTGGCCATATAGGGCTATTAAAGGGTGAGCGAGTCTTGCTGACCACCCCCTGGGTCTCCAGTTCACGGATCATCTTATGTATGGGAGTCACAGAGTCTCGGTCGGTGCGGTATTGCCGACGGTGCACTGTTGCTGTGGCTATCGGTACCAACTGTTCTTCAACCTTCAGCAGTCCCACAGCAGAGGGGTCCTCTGAGAGGCCAGGCAAGGTGTTCAACTGTCTAATTTCCTCTGCCTCCACAGTAGCTATGCCAAACGCCCAACGAAGTCCTTTTGGGTCTTTGAAATACCCACTCCTCAGGTAATCTATGCCAAGGATACACGGGGCCTCTGGACCAGTCACGATGGGGTGTCTGTGCCATTCCTTCCCAGTCAGGCTCACTTCAGCTTCCAGTACAGTCAGCTGTTGGGATCCCCCTGTCACCCCAGAAATAGAGATGGATTCTGCCCCTATGTATCTTGATGGCATCAAAGTACATTGTGCGCCGGTGTCAACTAAAGCCTTATATCTTTGTGGCTCTGATGTGCCAGGCCACCGAATCCACACTGTCCAATAGACTCGATTGTCCCTCTCCTCTACCTGGCTAGAGGCAGGGCACCCCTAGTCCTGGTCATGGTACTCGTTGCGCTCTTCTTGTAAGTATGACCTGGAAGTCCCTTCAAGAGGATCAGACATATCATCATTCCTGGGCCGTCTGGAGTCTTGCCTACGAGAGACTGGAGCAGCATTCATCCTCAAAGAGTTCCTTGTGGTACTTGTCCCTCTTTTCAATTCACGTACCCGGGCTGCTAAGGAAGAGGTGGGTTTCCCATCCCACTTCCTCATATCTTCTCCGTGCTCTTGGAGGTAAAACCATAGATTGCCACGTGGAGTGTACCCTCTCTCCTTAGCTGGGGGACGCTGGCTCCTGATAGCAGAGACCCTTGTTTGTCCTGGCGAGGTATGGAAGATCCCTTCCTTAATTTCTTCTCTTAGCCTCTGGTGTCCTTCTTCAATCTTCTCTTCCAGGCTTCGGACATGTTCAGCCAGTTTGGTTTCCACCGATGAGACGTGGGCTCGTAATGGGGCGGTGACAGTGTCTTCATAAATCCTGAGTTTGCTGACCAATGCACCAACCTTGTCCTCTCCCTCCCTCCATTGCAGCGTTGCTAGGTAGCGGGAATACATTTCTGGCCCGAGTCGTGCAAACTTCAACCACATCTGGGATGTGCACTGTACACCATCTGGACTTTTAGGAAATCTTTCGTCCTCTGAGAAGATTATCTCCAGTACAGCCAATTCTCTCAAGCACCGGATACCTTGTTCCATCGTGTTCCACTGTCCTTGCTGTACGTGGAGGTCCTCCTTGCAAAGGTATCTCTCCCTTACACTGGACAACAGTCGCCGCCAGAGGCTGAGAGTTTCCTGCCTCCTTCCAATCCCCTGATCAATGACGACATCTCGAGACAGGGATCCCAGTTGTCTTGCTTCACTTCCATCTAGAATTGTGTCGTTAGCGGCGCCATCCCAGATTCGGAGCAGCCAGGTCAGAATGGACTCGTTCGCCTGCCGTGTGAACTCTCTCCGGAGCTCACGTAGCTCACCCAGGGATAGGGACCGAGTGATTATTTCTGGCTCTGTCTCCTCCGGTGGATGTGAAGGTCCTGCCTCTTCGTCATCATTTGCTATGCGAACTGATTTGGTCTTCGATTTCCTTTTCTGGACAGGGGCGACTGCTATTGGTTTCTGTTGTCCTTCTGGCTCCTCGATGGTTTGTGTGGGCATGGTGCCAGTTGATTTATTTCTTACTCCCTCCGACTCAGCTGTAGTTTGTGTGGACGTGGTGCCAGTTGATTTGCTCCTTCTCTCCTCCCCCTGGCAGTGCTGTACCATGTCAAGCAGTGCCCGGTAAGCAGTGGCCAGGGCCCAGCAGGTTGCTGTGAGCTGACCATCTCTGGAGCTGCCAGAGCATTTTTCCTTTACCAGTTTTATCATGCTGACAGGATCCTGCAGTTGTTCAGGGGCGAATTTCCAGATCATGGGAGGAGAAAACTTCTCCAAATACTGGCCGATGTCCTCCCACTTCCCGTGCCACTCAGCGTTATCCATTCCCAGGACAGGCGTCCAAACAGCCTCCCTAGAAGGCCCTGTTCTGACCCTAAGCATGGTGTAAACAGTACAGAGCAGACAGAGCAGCAGACAGAGCAACACTAACAATAACATTATGCCATCCTTAGCATCAAAAGGAAAATCAATATTTTCAAAAGCTGTTGTAGCAGGTCTGAAGGGGAAGAAGGAGGTGAGAGGCTGGAAACAATCATTCCCCACTGTTCCCCCAAAGGACTGGGTGCGATTTTTAATGAGGCCCCAGAGGTAGCAACCCAGACCAGGACAGGCAAACAGGACTGAATACACATTTACAATGAAACTCATTGCTTCTGATGTTACGATGGCATAAACATAGTATACCAATAAAGCAATTTGGATCCCTCTCCCTGGTCTTAAAGAGAGCATTAAAATAGGCAAATAGTTCCCCATCTGCGGAAATATGAACATGCCCAGATACAACACCCACGTGAATGCACCAAACAACATGTTGATCGGGGAGTTTCTGTATTTGGATACAGAAACTCCCC
>NW_020932289.1:0-574 GCF_003984885.1 Neopelma chrysocephalum | reverse complement strand
ACGTGAATGCACCAAACAACATGTTGATCGGGGAGTTTCTGTATCCAAATACACAGATGCTTAAAATGAAATTGTGATTCTGACTTCTCTCTCTCTGCCCCAACGTTTGGGCGCCAAAAATGTGCTGGTTTAAAAGTTAACCAGCAAGGCAAAATGAACTCAATTCAAAAGAGAGATTTATAAGTCAGAATAACAATTTATTAAAATAATGCAATAAGTGCAATTATACAGACAGACAATTGGTTTTAATCCACAAAACCCAAATGTACAAACCCAGCACCCTGGGGTATGAACAAAAGTGGTGTACCTTGGCCCACCCCCCGAGTCCAAAGCAAAGGGAGAGGGAATAAACCTGCTGGTGGGAGAGCTGCTGCAGTCTGGTCAGAAGTGGTGATTGCAGTCCAGTTGAGGGTGGTGGTCTCAGCCTGGTTGGGAGCAGCGGTGGTCTGCTGTCTTCCTCTGGGTCCCACGAGAGAGAGCCCCAAGGCTCTGAAACTCCCAGTTATATACTCTCCAGTTCAGGCGGGAGTGCTCAGTCCCTCCCTCAGAGTAGGGAATTCCATAAAAGGGCATG
>NW_020932288.1:0-418 GCF_003984885.1 Neopelma chrysocephalum | reverse complement strand
GCTATGTATCCACTCCATATGCTTAATTTGACCATAGCTTTTACTGAAACTCAACTGAGGGTTATCTCACCTGACTTTAACCATCCACAGAGTAGAAATCTGCACCTGAGATAGTTGTCTACAGTTTTTTTGCAGTTAGTGGAGAAAAACAGGCTCTACTACAAAGTGATTCATCTCACCTAACTTCTGGAATGTGATTAATCTGCCCTGGTTTTGATGCCAGCTTTAGGATGAGATGAATCACTTTGTAGTAGAGCCTGTTTTTCTCCACTAACTGCAAAAAAACTGTAGACAACTATCTCAGGTGCAGATTTCTACTCTGTGGATGGTTAAAGTCAGGTGAGATAACCCTCAGTTGAGTTTCAGTAAAAGCTATGTATCCACTCCATATGCTTAATTTGACCATAGCTTTTACTGA
>NW_020932287.1:0-580 GCF_003984885.1 Neopelma chrysocephalum | reverse complement strand
AGTGATAAATTTGGATTTTTTAAAAAAGAAGATTGCACCCTTTTTTGATTTGAGGTGAAAGTAGAAGTCTGTGAGATTATGGTAGTTTTCTTTAAAACATTTCACAAAGTTTTAAAGGATATGTTAGTCTGTCTGCCTAGCTGCCCCTTTAAGTTTCAAGACCAGTCAAATTCAAAAATTAAAAAGAAAAGAAAAATCTAGACAGATCAGTCAAGTCTGAAATGATTTTGACATTGGCACCCCAAATCATACCCAGATTCATTCCAGTCTGGACCTGGCTTTCATTCAAAGATTAGAAAACCCTCAGTAATCCTCTTGATGAATCTGGGCATGATTTGGGGTGCCAATGTCAAAATCATTTCAGACTTGACTGATCTGTCTAGATTTTTCTTTTCTTTTTAATTTTTGAATTTGACTGGTCTTGAAACTTAAAGGGGCAGCTAGGCAGACAGACTAACATATCCTTTAAAACTTTGTGAAATGTTTTAAAGAAAACTACCATAATCTCACAGACTTCTACTTTCACCTCAAATCAAAAAAGGGTGCAATCTTCTTTTTTAAAAAATCCAAATTTATCACT
>NW_020932286.1:0-426 GCF_003984885.1 Neopelma chrysocephalum | reverse complement strand
TTCATGAGATTAAAAGCTTAAACAGGATCAATGACGACTCCACAGCAGGCATCAAAGTAATTGCAGATTGTTTTTCGGACTCCAGAGGGCTGCTGGTATTGAAGTACTGAAGGTTTAGAGCAATAATTATGGATTTTTTCAAACAGAGAGATGAAAGGAAATGCATTACCAGTACACAAGGCTGAACCAAACTGTTTGTTACTTCGGGCTGACAGGGACCTCTCTTGGAGGGAGGCTGTGTGATGTCCTCACTGAGGCAGCAGCCTGATCCCCAGAGCAGCTCAAGAAAAATCCTTTGCTGCCTGTGTGCAGGATGTTAACTATGTGGAAAAGCCATAAAGCAGCATAAGCCTTAGAGAGAAACCCAGAAGCTTCCAATGCTGCCTTCCATCCTTTCCTTTTTACCTCTGCATGGAAAATATATTA
>NW_020932285.1:0-472 GCF_003984885.1 Neopelma chrysocephalum | reverse complement strand
TTTTGCTGTGGTTTGTTTGGTTTGTTTTATGAATTAGGTTTGTGAATCCATGAGATTAAAAGCTTAAACAGGATCAATGACGACTCCACAGCAGGCATCAAAGTAATTGCAGATTGTTTTTCGGACTCCAGAGGGCTGCTGGTATTGAAGTACTGAAGGTTTAGAGCAATAATTACGGATTTTTTCAAACAGAGAGATGAAAGGAAATGCATTACCAGTACACAAGGCTGAACCAAACTGTTTGTTACTTCAGGCTGACAGGGACCTCTCTTGGAGGGAGGGTGTGTGATGTCCTCACTGAGGCAGCAGCTTGATCCCCAGAGCAGCTCAAGAAAAATCCTTTGCTGCCTGTGTGCAGGATGTTAACTATGTGGAAAAGCCATAAAGCAGCATAAGCCTTAGAGAGAAACCCAGAAGCTTCCAACGCTGCCTTCCATCCTTTCCTTTTTACCTCTGCATGGAAAATATATTA
>NW_020932284.1:0-590 GCF_003984885.1 Neopelma chrysocephalum | reverse complement strand
TGTGTTTTGCGACGAGGAATGGAGTCCAAAATGAGTCTAAAGCCAGTTAAACCAGAGAACCAAATCATTTCACACGAAAGGCTGAACTCCCTTGTGCTGTGAACTGTGTTAATGAGAGGGGAGCTACAGCCTTTCGTGTGAAATGATTTGGTTCTCTGGTTTAACTGGCTTTAGACTCATTTTGGACTCCATTCCTCGTCGCAAAACACATACGCTGCATGACATGGTAAGGATAATTTACAACATATTAAACATGTTGAAAGAGTGCTTTCTGAAAGTTTCAGTAAATGCAGTAAACTGGCATGTTGTGTCCGTGTGTGGGCTTAGGGATTAAATACAGGAAAATTCAGTGGAGGGTTAGGGAAAAGGCAACAAAAACTAATTGAATAGGGAGCCCACACACGGACACAACATGCCAGTTTACTGCATTTACTGAAACTTTCAGAAAGCACTCTTTCAACATGTTTAATATGTTGTAAATTATCCTTACCATGTCATGCAGCGTATGTGTTTTGCGACGAGGAATGGAGTCCAAAATGAGTCTAAAGCCAGTTAAACCAGAGAACCAAATCATTTCACACGAAAGGCTG
>NW_020932283.1:0-432 GCF_003984885.1 Neopelma chrysocephalum | reverse complement strand
TTCCTCAGGATCACTCCTCAGGGTTCCTCAGGATCATTCCTCAGGATCATTCGTCAGGATCACTCCTCAGGGTTCCTCAGGATCGTTCCTCAGGATCACTCCTCAGGGTTCCTCAGGATCATTCCTCAGGGTTCCTCAGGATCATTCCTCAGGATCATTCCTCAGGGTTCCTCGGGATCATTCCTTAGGGTTCCTCAGGACCATCCCTCAGGGTTCCTCAGGATCATTCCTCAGGATCATCCCTCAGGGTTCCTCAGGATCGTTCCTCAGGATCATCCCTCAGGGTTCCTCAGAATCATTCCTCAGGATCACTCCTCAGGGTTCCTCAGGATCGTTCCTCAGGATCACTCCTCAGGGTTCCTCAGGATCATTCCTCAGGATCATTCCTCAGGATCACTCCTCAGGGTTCCTCAGGATCATTCCTCAGGATCA
>NW_020932282.1:0-1112 GCF_003984885.1 Neopelma chrysocephalum | reverse complement strand
CTGATGGGAAGGGATGGTTTGGGGGGTGCCATTGCTGCCTGGCTGCTCAGAAGTGATGGTTTGATGGTTTGGGGGGTGCCATTGGTGCCTGGCTGCTCCCAGGAGCAGGAGGAGGGCACTGCAGCAGTGCTGGGCTCAGCAGAGCTGTGCCTGGTGATTGGTGTCTGGGAGGCTTTAGCAAAGAGCTCCATGAGCTGCCCTGTGCTTTGGTTTGGCATCCCCTGGCACACATTGCACTCGCTCAGTGGCTGTTGCAGGTCTGCCTTGGTACACATGGAAGGGCTTCATTTTTACCAATGAAGTGTTGTTGAGGATTGCATAAAGGCATCTTTGGCTTTGTTTAGCATTCTGTTTAGATGCTGCCTCGTTACTGAAAGCCTCTTGTCCTAGAAGAACAGACTCCATTTACTGTCTGAATATTAACTGACTTGAATTTGATCTAGCATGAAACCTTGATGTTGAATGTTCTAATAATTTTCATTTGAGTTGGTTAACTTAAAGGGAGTAAACACAGCAGCTATAGTTAGGAGAATTTGGCAGCTCATAAAATAATGATTTTTTCTTTTGGTGCATTAGTTCCTCTAATAATTGAATAATCTAATTCTGCAGCCTTTGATTATAAAATTTATTTTTAATAACAGTAAAGTTTGTCATGTTGTGTATCTTGAGTAAGATTAATTATTTTAAGAAGACAACTCAGGTGTTGTTAGCCTACTGTGAATATGGAACCTGATTTGAAGTGAAGCTCTCTGGTCTGAATGGAATCACAGGAACTCTTCTGAAACTCTTGCACTCTTCTGGAGGTGTTTGATTCAAACACTGACCTAAACTGACCTGCTTTCTTTTTTTGGAGGTGGACAAGACATCAGATTAGGTAGCTCAGCACGTCAGTGGTATTGAACTGATTGTAAAGGAGCCTTAGAACAGTGGTTAAAGAAACATTGTTTTTTTTAATGCCAGAAATATTTGTGCATAGGATGGATTTCCACATTTGCCCTTTACTATTGCATTGACAAAAAAATAAATACCCACACCTGTTTGTTTTTCATCAGGTGGAAATGTGTGGTACACACAAATATTTGCCACCTTGTTTGACCTTGTCCCAAGATATT
>NW_020932281.1:0-1096 GCF_003984885.1 Neopelma chrysocephalum | reverse complement strand
CTGATGGGAAGTGATGGTTTGGGGGGTGCCATTGCTGCCTGGCTGCTCAGAAGTGATGGTTTGATGGTTTGGGGGGTGCCATTGCTGCCTGGCTGCTCCCAGGAGCAGGAGGAGGGCACTGCAGCAGTGCTGGGCTCAGCAGAGCTGTGCCTGGTGATTGGTGTCTGGGAGGCTTTAGCAAAGAGCTCCAGGAGGTGCCCTGTGCTTTGGTTTGGCATCCCCTGGCACACACTGGACTCGCTCAGTGGCTGGTGCAGGTCTGCCTTGGTACACATGGAAGGGCTTCATTTTTACCAATGATGTGTTGTTGAGGATTGCATAAAGGCATCTTTGACTTTGTTTAGCATTCTGTTTAGAGATGCTGCCTCGTTACTGAAAGCCTCTTGTCCTAGAAGAACAGACTCCATTTACTGTCTGAATATTAACTCTGACTTGAGTTTGATCTAGCATGAAACCTTGATGTTGAATGTTCTAATAATTTTCATTTGAGTTGGTTAACTTAAAGGGAGTAAACACAGCAGCTATAGTTAGGAGAATTTGGCAGCTCATAAAATAATGATTTTTTCTTTTGGTGCATTAGTTCCTCTAATAATTGAATAATCTAATTCTGCAGCTTTTGATTATAAAATTTATTTTTAATAACAGTAAAGTTTGTCATGTTGTGTATCTTGAGTAAGATTAATTAATTTAAGAAGACAACTCAGGTGTTGTTAGCCTACTGTGAATATGGAACCTGATTTGAAGTGAAGCTCTCTGGTCTGAATGGAATCACAGGGACTCTTCTGGAGGTGTTTGATTCAAACACTGACCTAAACTGACCTGCTTTCTTTTTTGGAGGTGGACAAGACATCAGATTAGGTAGCTCAGCACGTCAGTGGTATTGAACTGATTGTAAAGGAGCCTTAGAACAGTGGTTAAAGAAACATTGTTTTTTTTAATGCCAGAAATATTTGTGCACAGGATGGATTTCCACATTTGCCCTTTACTATTGCATTGACAAAAAAATAAATACCCACACCTGTTTGTTTTTCATCAGGTGGAAATGTGTAGTACACACAAATATTTGCCACCTTGTTTGACCTTGTCCCAAGATATT
>NW_020932280.1:0-408 GCF_003984885.1 Neopelma chrysocephalum | reverse complement strand
CCACATTCCCAACAAGGAAAATCTTCCAGCACAATTTCAGGGATAGAAGTGACCTCTGACAACATCCTTCTGAGTTTCTTCTGGGGCTGTTACAACCTTCATACTGAGGAGAAATCTGAAAATAATCTCCTTGGGCGCTTTGGGAGATGGGGAAGGTTTGGACAATGGGAGTTATTGAACAATGAAACCCTACATTCCCAACAAGGAAGATCTTCCAGCACAATTTCAGGGATAGAAATGACCTCTGACAACATCCTCCTAAGTTTCTTCTGGGGCTGTTAAAACCTTCATATCGAGGTAGAAACCTGAAAAAAATCTCTGTGGGTGCTTCGGGAGATGGGGAAGGTTTGGGCAATGGGAGTTATTGAACAACAAAACGCCACATTCCCAACAAGGAAAATCTTCCAG
>NW_020932279.1:0-3952 GCF_003984885.1 Neopelma chrysocephalum | reverse complement strand
CACTGTTGGTGCAGATTCGCTCTGGGTAACCCTCCCTGCCTCCTCTGTCTCTGTGGCTGGTATGGGGAAATTCAAAAGCAGAATCTAACCTACACCACCAAAGAAAACAGTTGGCTTGATGCTCCTTGAAGAGCTACACTGACATAGAGAAATGTGCTTCATTGATGGCATTCCTTTAGTTGAGCAAGGTTGGCTTACCCTCAGGAACTGTTCAGTGGCCTTCTTGGGAGAAAGTTTATTCATTTTGGAAAGAGAGAAACTTTTGAAAGTGCCAAAGCCCTTTTTTTGCAAGGTAAATTACAGCATGAAGAAGAAAGGCATGACCTGGAAGGGTAAAAGAGTACTAGCAGCAGCATATGCAACTATGCCAGACCCATGTCACTCCAGGGTCCCCCCTGGGACTGCTGCTACTAAATATCATCTTCCTTAATGCCATGGCTAGTGGGATTGAGTGCAGCCTCAGCAAGTGTGCAGATCTCTTGGGAGTAGGAGTCAGGCTGACGGTTTTGAAGATAGATCTTCAATCTGTGGACTTTATTACAGGATTTATCCAGGCACTGAGCAGCCAGAAAACCTCTTTGGTTGCCTCTCCAGATGCCCAGGGCTCCCAAACTGTAATTTCCTGACTTTTCAGCTGACTGAAAGCATATCCACAGTGGCTGGTCTATGGCCAGCAGATTGGTGGAATTAGAAGGTGACTTGACAGGGGCAGTGGTAACACAGGGTTCTGGGGACAGTCGTAGGAGATCAAAGTCACACTGCATTTGTATTGCAAACTTAAGTGATTAATCTGTTATTATTTTTTTTGTTTGTCTGTTTTTTAATTAAATGGGGCACTATTTCTGTTGAGAAGCGAGGAGAGCAGGAGGTATTGGGTAGAGATGAACTGCTGCAGCAAAGACGCTCAGGAGCGCAGCAGGGGGACACAGGGAACCAGAGAGGCGGGGGGGTGCTCCTAAAATGCCGCTGTCCCACAGCGGGCACGGAGAAGGGCTCGGCCCCCCGGCAGGACACGCTGGCCGCAGGAGCGGAGGCAGCTCCGAGCAGGCGCGGGCCGGGATCGCTCCCGCCGGGCCCCAGGAAAGCAGCCCCCAGGGCGGGAGGCGGCGGGAATGGTTCGGCCCTCGGCAGCTCCAGCGACGAGCCGGGCGCTGTCTGTGCCCTCGCAGAAGGAGCTCCCCCCGTGCTGGGCACAGAGCCGCGTCCTCTGTGCGCTCCAGACAAGATGTGGCGACCATAGGCAGAGCTCCCGGGAAAACGTGCAGCCGTCCAGGTGCCTGGGAGACGGGAAGGGCCAGAGCCTGACGCTGGTATCGGAGGGCAGCAGTCAACACCAGTGCGACCAGGCGGACAGTCTGCTCTGCTGTCAGCTGAGAGGCAGCGGGAAGGTTAAGAAGCATCAGGGAGGCTGAGGAGAAGATTGGTGCGGCCACACTCTGCGTCATCATCATGGCTAGGCTTCGCGAACGAAGATTTGGGAAGGGCTCTACCCATGTTTCTTGCAAGCGCGTTGGTGGCTAAAAAGGCCAGTACGAGAAAGGCATGTCCGGTTGCAAAAGACACAGCAGAAAGACTCCTTAGATGGTATATTCTGCAAGGTTCGATTCTTTCTGCGTTGTCTTTTCTCCTCAAGGGTGATCCTGCGTGCTTTCTCAAAAGCATCAGCAGCATTATAGATGGTGTGTCTCCAGGCCTCCCGATTGGAGGCCAGAGTAGACCAGTTATGGTGATCAATATGCCCAAGGCTGAGTTGTTGCTTCAGGGAGTCCTTGTATCTTTTCTTTGGGGCTCCTCTCACACTCTGCAAACCCCGAGGCAAATGCACCAGCCAGGGGCATCACAAGGAGCAAAGGATCCCCTGCTCTCTCGCCTGCAGGGAGAAGGAGAGGATCTAAGACAGGGGGAAATGGGAACAGATTTCTTGCAAATCACCTCCCCAGGTGCCCTTAAACAACAGGTAGGAGGCTCTGGAACTTGAGGGCCAGGCACATGACCCTGTGGACAAAGGTCCATCCAGGGTGGAGGGGTTGCCCGGGTCGAGTCAGTTTACTCCTCTCATCATGACCATCTCTGATAAGAAAAAAAGAATGGTATTTGTCATTTGTGACTCCATTCTGAGAGGAACAGATAGGCCACAACCCATGGAGAAGTGTGCTGCCTCCCTGGGGCCCAGGGTAGTGATACTGCCAAGGAACTCTCCAGCCTCGTATAACCCTCTCGTTATTATCCTGTGCTGGTTTTTCACGTGGGCAGTGATGATATACCAGCAAGAAGGACCAGATTGAGGACAATCAAGAGATGTCAGGGTCTTGAGACAACTGGTTGAGGGATCTGAAGCACAAGTAGTGTTTTCATTATCCTGCCAGTTGCAGGGAATGATGGGGATAGAAACAGGAAAATCCAGCAGATCGATACCTGGATTGAAGCCTAGTGTTATCAGCAGAATTTGGCTTTTTTTGATCACTGGTTGGTTTATATAACACTGAGCCTGCTGGCAACAGATGGGGTACACCTGTTTCAAAGTGGGGAAAAGGAATTTTGCTCAGGAGTTAGCAGTTGAGAGAGCTTTAAGCTACAGTTGAAGGGGGAAAGGGATAAACCCAGGATCACTAGAGATAAGCCTGGGGCTGTCATGCCACTGTGTGAGGGATGGTTTGCTACCAAAGTCCTTCAGTATGCCATCTCAGTGTAGGTAGGGAATGGAGATCCATGTGGCAGCAAGGATGCAAGAATTATTGAGGTATGAGAAACCACAGAAGTGCCTGTGAATGGTCATCCAGGAATTAGTGGTTCTTCCCCCCAGAAAGTCAGTGGGACCAATAGCCCAGCTGAAGTGCATCTACACCAATGCAGGCAACATGGGCAACAGACAGGAGGACCTGGAAGCCATTGTGTATCAGGAAAGCTGTGACATATTTGCCATCACAGAGACATGGTGGGATGACTCGCACAACTTGAGTGCTGCAACAGGTGGCTTTGAATTCTTCAAAAGGGACAGGAGATGAAGGAGAGGCCGTGGGGTAGCCTTGTAAGTCAGAGAGAGTTTTGATTTTCTGGAGCTTAATGGTGGTGTGATAGGGTTGAGTGTATTGAGATAAGACCCAAGGGGAAAGCCAACAAGGCAGATATTGTGGTGGGAGTCTGTTACAGACTTCCCAAGCAGTATGAAGAGGCAGATGAAATATCCTATAAGCAACAGGGAGAAATCTTATGATCACTAGCCCTTGTTCTCATGTGGGATTTCAACTTACCAGATGTCTGCTTGAAATACAACACAGCCTAAGAATTTAGGAAAGGCAAATGCTGCTTGACCAACACGGGTCTCCTTCTATGGTGAGGCTCTTTTGGAAAATATGGAGTCCAGCTCCTGGGAGACCCGGGAAAGTGAGATTCCCATCTCTGTACATGCTGCTGGTGCTCTTCCCTTCTATAGTGTGTCTTACTCTGAGCAATGGTGGGACAGGCTGCTCTGTGATGCTGCCCAGTGCACTGGCACCTGCACCCCTCTTTTGGGGGAGCTTCAGCCCTTCAGGGCCACCTTGTTACTCTGGTGTTGGGGCTTGGGCTCATGGGGCCTTTGGTCAGTGCTTGGGTAGCAGTCTTCTCATTCACTGTATCTTCAGGGCTTTCTCCTAGTGCTGCTTCTAGCATATCTCTTGCTCCTGGAGCTGTGCTCAGGGTCCCCATGGGATAATGGGGCCCTGGGAGCTCACTGGAGAGTCTGGGAGCCGATAAGTCATGTCCAGGGAAGTTTTCCAGGAGGGCGCGTGTATGAAGGAGGATGCAGTTGCAAGGCACATGGTGTCTTTGCAGCATCCTATATGCAGTTGTGGTCCTTCTTTGTGGATCCTGGTGTAGGGAAAGAGGTCCATCCCAGTGGCCCTAGGCGATAGGAGAGGCTGAGGGTTGCCCTGGGAGCCAAAACGTGGGGTTGCTTTCCCTTGTGACCTGG
>NW_020932278.1:0-6079 GCF_003984885.1 Neopelma chrysocephalum | reverse complement strand
GTTGCCCTGGGAGCCAAAACGTGGGGTTGCTTTCCCTTGTGACCTGGGGGGGACCTCTCCAGCTTTATTCTGAGTGCATGAAGCCCCTTCAGCACTAATGCCTCCCCAGGTTCCAGGAGTTCCTGTGTGCCCAGCTGGGGAGGATGAGTTGAGCTGTGCAGGCGGGAGGGTCAGTGCAGCAGCCTGAGGTGGCTGGTGGGGCTGCCCTGCTCATGCTGGAGATAAACGTGGGTGGGATTGTGTGGTGGCAGGTTGTGTGCAGCCCTGTGACCCATGGCATGACATCACAGTGGGACACACACATCCCAGGGACAGGTCCTTGGACCACACTCTTTGGAGAGGTCTGGGCGACGCCAAGACTGCTCTTACCAGCACCCTGCTGTGCAGGAGCTGCCCTGCTGCCAGGAGGCAAAGGGAAGCTGTGGGAGAGCGTTGGAGATACCACTTGGAGAAGTGTTGAGAGGGAGGAGAGGAGCAGAGGAATTTTGTAGCAGGGCAGGCAACTTTTCTGCACTGCTGTGCAGGATCTGCCCTGCTGCCAGGAGACTTTAGAAGAACATTGTAGACACCACTTGGGAAGAAGTCCGGAGGAGGAGGAGGAGAGGGCCAAAGGGGTTTTGTAGCAGGACAAGCACCTCTTCCTCAGCTGCTGCACTGCAGGGGGGCAAAGATGATGAAGTACATGCGCTATAAGCCTGTGGGGCCGGGGGACCTCCCAACTCTCAGGGAGCTCAGCAACAGTGGTAAGGCCATGGAAGTCCCTTGCAGGAGCACTGTCAGGGCCAAGATTACATGGAGATGAACTGTGGAAAGCCTGAGGCTGGGGCCATAGAGGGGGCTCTTTTGGATGGCACAGGCTGCAGTGAGGAGAGCCCTGCCTTGTGGTGCCTTGAGGCTCTGGGGTGGCTTTGGTAGCCCAGGCCTCTAGGAACTGGCAGTGTCTATGAGTGGAAATCCCCTTCCCAGAACTACTGCCTACCTTTCCTCCCCAGGCCTATCATGGACACAGGGTGGGTTGCTTTGAGCCTGCAGTCAAACACGCAGTTGGGCAGCCCCAGCGATGAGAGTGCTTACTCAGGACAAGGGGGACTTAGAGGCACTCCACTGTCACCTGTGTGGGTAGGGGCACAGGGGATGCTGGCTGTCACTGAATCAGAGCATGGCAGGGCTTTTCCTTTGCTTTCCAGAAATCTGGAAAATCTGGTCTGGAGCATCTCGCTACATCCACAGACAGCTCTTGCAGAAGAAGGTGAGTCCTACTTCCTGCACATGCCTCACCCTGTCCCTCTGGGCCCCCAGAGCAGGGCCCAAAGTGCCATTCCCAGGACCATGTCAGTCATGTGGCAGCCACTCCGCCTCTGGGCAGCCCTGCCAATGCTCCCTCCTCTTGATTGTTTCCAGGCAGTGGAAATTGGAGTTGGGACATTTGCAATTGTCCCAGTGCATGCCAGTGTGGAAGAGGGCAAGGTTTTGACTGTTGAGAGACCTGTGTTCATTGTAAGCAAGCCCCTGAAGGCGTTCTACAACCTTGAGTGTGAGGAAACCACAATTCCTGGTAAGAAGATGGAATACTTTCCTCACATAACCCTTGCATTTGGCTTGTTGCCAACAGCTCTGACATGGCCAAGGAAAGGCACTTCCAACCTGGAGAGTGCTGAGTGTGGGCACACATAGGGCAGTCCAGCACCCTGCCCCTCTCTGGGGAGCCAGCCTCATCTCCCTCATCTCCCCAGCTCTGGCTGGTTGATTGCAGCAGAAGGCCAAGCTTTGCTTGGCCTCTCCTGACCACCACCTCTGTTCTGGAGAGGTGGCTGAAGTTAAAAGGGGAGAACAGTCTCTGAGCTGGCTGAACTGTGGTGACAGTTCAACAGAAATCCTGTTTCTTTGTTCTTGTTTCCTAGATGAGACACCTGTTGTTCAGCTGGACTTCGGGGAGATTGCTGCAGACACTCACTTCCGCAGAGAAATTGTGGAGCTGTGTGTACATGAGACCCTGCTTTGCTTTGCTGGGGCCCTCCGAGACAACAAAGAGGTGGAATTCTCCTTCAAGGGCATTGGTATCCTTGCTGTGCGAGGAAAAGTGGTCAGCATGACCTTCTTTGATCGCTGCCTGCTGAAGCTGGATATGACAGGAAACATGCTGAAAGCTCTTCTCGAGGTGAGCTTGTCACTTCAATGGGATTCCTCTTCATGGCTCTGTGGCAACGCTGTCAAAGCACTCCTGCTGCCTTCTCTCAGCTGTCAGGACCTGCCTCACCACCCAGCCTAGGCACCCTCCTGATGAGCTTGTCCAAGTCTGGGCAGCACTTCAGCCCTTTGAGGGAGGGTCTAATGACATCAAAGGAGAAGGTGGTGTGAGGCTTTCTGGGAAGCAGCCGTTGTGTCTCTGAGCAGCAAGGCGCTTTGCCACCTTTGTGGGTAACCAGCATGTTTCTGGGTGTCTGTTGAAATGTGGCTGTCCCCTTCCAGGACTCCAACATGATGAGGATCGTGGCCTTTCCAGGCCAAAATGATTTTAATCGGGTCAGTCGAGATGAGGTCATCACACTACCAAGGTGAGCAGGATGGCTTCTGCAGTTTCTAGCTCGCTGAGGCTCCATTCCAGTCAAACTTGGACAAGACCAGCCCCTTCCCTGGAGAATTTCCTGCTCTGCCCACTGCTCACTCCTCCCTGGCTTGGAGATTGCAGACAAATTGGCCAATCAGCTTTCAATGTGCCCTGAGAGAGGTGGGACAGGCTGCATGGGCAGCAAGGAGGGTTATTGTTCACCGTGTCCTCCAAGGACTCGGCAGTGGCTCCCAAAGACGGGTGCCAGCAGCTACAAGTCTGAGCCCCCAAGGGAGCCTGGTGCCCCAGCTTTACCCAGTTGGTGCCTTCTTGTTTCCAGTCTTGTAGTGGAGACCCCACACCAGCCACGGGCCCCTCTGATTTCCCTGAAGCCCAGCAGAGAGTCGGCGCCCTGGGGCGGGGGTTCCCGCAGAGGTAATGTGCCATCTGAGGGCTGGCAGGGACTGAGGGTGCTCTTGCCCTCATGAGGGCAGGAGGTCTGAGGTCACTGTGGGATGACCCATTCTGGAAGAGGCTCTGAGCTGTGGGCAGCCCCTACAACCCAATCGCTCCAGTGGGCCCTGGGGATTCCCAGCACCGCCCAGTTCTTCCTGCTGGTGGGTCCCTTCTGATGGCAGAGTTGTGAGTAGGAGAGGAGGAAAATCATGTCCCGGGGAGATGGGTGGCTTGGTGGGAATTCAGCTCCAGATCAAGTGTGGGTAAGGGACAGGGGCCTGCTTGGAACTCCGGCTCCCAGGGGTGGCAAGGACTGAGGGCGAGCCTTGCGTGGCACGACTGAGCAGCTCTGCCCCTCCTGCTGGCCCACATGATCTCAAAGACACCGTGTGCTCTTCCCTTTCTCTCACTTGCAGTCAGTGTGCTGGATCCGGTGTTCCTGGCTCGGCGGAGGGTTTCCCAGGCCAGCCAGCAGTCGATGGAATCTGATCAGCCTAAAGAAAAGGAGGCTGGCCGAGGAGGGTGAGCCCTGTAGAGGAGTGGTGTGGCTGAGGCTGTGTGGGGAACACTGTGCACTTGTGGGAGTGGGGGAGAGATGTTTCCTTTGGCTGGGGTGCATGTGCTGATGTTGAATGGCCCTGGAGACCTTGTCCTGCTGGACTCGTGGTCCTTCTGCTGAACTGCCGCGTGGTGCCATGGAGCAGGGTGTGAGCCCATCCCACAGGTAGAGGCTCAGACTGGGCTCCCACAGACTCAGACCGCTGGCCTACTGCTACACACCATTCCAGCTTTACCGGGTGTCACATTTTAATTTCAGGCTTCAAGAGATTTTGCTCACACAAACTCTTTCAAAGCCTTTGGTTTTTTGATACCTTGAGTTCACATCCAGAGAAAAGACTACATACTTTTCTCTAAGAGATTTCTTCTAATTTGGTGAGAAAATAGGCATTTTGCAAAAATGGTTTTACAGAGATAACATGCAAACCAAGGAAGAACATTTTACTACAACACCCAGTAAAAAGAACTCCATTCATAAAAGCATTACAACAGATTACTAGGACTAGCAAGCATTGCTATGGAGTAGGGAACCTTTGTTACACCCAAGAAACACAAACTCCATACAACTTAAGCAAAATACCCACAAATTAAGTGAAATACAGCAAACAGGCAGTTAAGTTGCCCACAGGAGTAAAGGAAGAGAGATTAAGAGAAGAAAGAATACAGAAAGAGAGGAGAGAAAAATATAGTTACCACTATGAAGGTCACATCTTGGCAGCTTTAAGGACAACAGGCCAAGGCAAAATGGGGACCTTGTGCACATCTGTTTGTAGACTTTGGCTATTGTGGCCATTCCCTCTAGGCAGGACTTTAGGTTCAGACCACTCACTGTCCCCTCCGCCAAAGTGAGGGGCATCACAGCCAACCAGAGGCTCTGGGGGGAGTGGTGTGTGCCGGCCACCAGGCAGACTTTATTGATTGACAGCCCAGCCTCATGGCTTTCCCTTCCATGTGCTTTCAGCCACCTGGCCTTCTCCCCTCCACCCCCCTGCCACAAGGTGGTTCTGACCCATAATCACTGATCTGGTGTCTAACACCTTGCTTTTCAGATTCCTGCCTGTAATCCAGGAGAAGACCCAGGAGCTGCAGCCCACACATTCAGCTCAACTGCTCCGCAGGTCCAAGCTCCCTCCACAACCCTCAGCAATGGTACATCCTTGGGTTTCTCCAGCCCTGTGTCATATTTTGGGCTCTGGGTTGAGGCAGAGAGGCAGCAAGAGCTGCCCATTGCCCCAGCCCTCCTGCCCCGCCCATGCTCAAGGTGACTAATGTTGCGTGTGTGGTGTGTGTCTGGCCTTCAGGAAATGCACTCCCTCTACACTGAGAGGGAAGAAAGAGAGCTCCAGCTGCTGATGGCATCCAGGCGCCATGAGGTGGAAGGCGAAGTGTGGCGCAAATACTTTGGCAACCGAACGAGACAGGGCACAGAGCTAGGAAAGGTATGGCATGCACATCATATCCCCCAGGAAAGGGGCATTTCCCCTCCTCGCTCCCTGTTGTAACACTGGCCCTGGAGCTGCAACACCTGGGAGGGAGCAGAGAAGGTGTCCGGGCTCAGCAGCAGAGCCATGGCCTGCCCTCCCTGCAGGAGGAGCTGTTCCTGAGGACCCAGGCTGGAGCGTGCAGCTGGCTGTGGCATGGGCTGGCAGCTTTGTGCTCTCTGTGAGGGGTCAGCACCACTGCTTTGAAGACCAAGCCAAGCCTGTGCAAGTCCCACGCCTCAGCTGAGGCTCTGGGAGCAGCCCCAGCCATTGGTGGCAGTGCTTTAGAAGTCTCCTCTGCCTTTGCAGACCTCCTGCCCCTACGTGTTTGAGGATCCCTATCGCCCTCCCTACCTCCTGAGGAAGGCCTATGCCGAGAAACTGAAGGAGAAGGGGCGAAGCACATTAGAGCAGCAGGAAGAGCTGCAGCTCCCGAGGAAAGTACTGAAAGAGTAAGTGTGGTTGTGGCACGAGGGCCCCTGACAGGTCCCGTGGAGCAGTGCCTGGGCTCAGCAGCACTGCCAGGAACTGCCAGCCTGAGCCAGGCTTTGGGGCATGGGGAGCCCTTTTCCCTGGCTACAGAGCTGAGGAGGCCTTTTCTTCCGTCTCTTTAGCAAGGGGGTGCAGACAGGTCTGTTGAAGCACCGTGGGGACGGCCCAGGGACTGCCAGCCCTGCCAAGAAGATGTGAGCAGCCCCGGAGAGACCCTTGTCACAGCATCCACCCTTTTCAACGAGAGAGCTGCCAGGAATGGGTGGCAGGGGCAAGGAATGCCTTAGCCAAGGAGAACATGCCAAATAGAGGCTGCTGGTACCTGATCCCAGCTGGAGTGACCATGCTCCTGCCTTCACTGCCTTTCTCTGCAGGCCCAGGGGACAGGAAGGGCCCCTGCAGCCCCCTGGTCAAGGGGCAAATGGGCTGGAGGTACCTGGTCCTGCCAATCAGTGGTGACAAGCCATGGGACTGAAAAGAGTGGTGTCCCTTCCAGGCTAAAGGGCATGGGGGCTGCAAAGCACAGCTCTCCTGCATCCAAACA
>NW_020932277.1:0-345 GCF_003984885.1 Neopelma chrysocephalum | reverse complement strand
ATCCCAGCATCCAACATCCTGCTGTCCCATCATCCCAGCATCCAACAACCCACTGTCCCAGCATCCCAGCCTGGTGACGAAGGCTCCCTCCACACCTTATGGATCATCTCTGGAGCATCCTGCCCTGCTGTTTCGGATGGAGAATTGTTGTTCACGCATTACCTGGAGGGAACAGTTGGGCCTCTCCTGCTGGAGATGCCAGCTCCAGGCATGGATGGATGTTTTGGAAGTCCCTGGCTAAAGGCAGCATCACTCTTGCCCATCTCCCTCCCTCCTGCCCCATCCCGGCTTTGTCCCAGGAGCCTCCCCCAGGGCCCAGCTCCGGGTTAGTTCAAGTCTAGCCTA
>NW_020932276.1:0-342 GCF_003984885.1 Neopelma chrysocephalum | reverse complement strand
CCAGCATCCAACATCCTGCTGTCCCATCATCCCAGCATCCAACATCCCACTGTCCCATCATCCCAGCCTGGTGATGAAGGCTCCCTCCACACCTTATGGATCATCTCTGGAGCATCCTGCCCTGCTGTTTCAGATGGAGAATTGTTGTTCACACATTAGCTGGAGGGCACACTCAGGCCTCTCCTGCTGGAGATGCCAGCTCCAGGCATGGATGGATGTTTTGGAAGTCCCTGGCTAAAGGCAGCATCACTCTTGCCCATCTCCCTCCCTCCTGCCCCATCCCGGCTTTGTCCTGGGAGCCTCCCCCAGGGCCCAGCTCCGGGTTAGTTCAAGTCTAGCCTA
>NW_020932275.1:0-436 GCF_003984885.1 Neopelma chrysocephalum | reverse complement strand
TCCTCATTCCGTGTCCATGGAATTCTCATCCCTGCTTTGCTCTGCAGTCCCTCCAGAGACACCCCCTGGCACATCCCATCGGTGCAGGAACACCCAATCCAGGCAGAAAACTGAGCAAGGTGTGATTAAACCCCTTTAATTCATGTTAACAACCAGGTTCACCACAAGCACCAACACAAATAAAGGAGTTTTTGACCCACAAAAAAGCTCCAGCCACGAGCAGAGTGGTGGCTTTTAAGGAAAACTTCCCACTGGAATTCCTGGAACAAATGTGGCATTTTAAAATCACTCCTCCAACACAATCCCTGATCTTCAGGTTCCACAATAACAGCAATTCCTTTCAGCACAGTTTCAACCAGCTCAGAATCACAGCCAGGCCCATCAGGAACAAATTAACATTGAAACAGGAGGAGAAGAGTTGATTATCCTCGTGGGA
>NW_020932274.1:0-341 GCF_003984885.1 Neopelma chrysocephalum | reverse complement strand
AATCCAGGCAGAAAACTGAGCAAGGAGTGATTAAACCCCTTTAATTCGTGTTAACAACCAGGTTCACCACAAGCACCAACACAAAGAAAGGAGTTTTTGACCCACAAAAAAGCTCCAGCCACGAGCAGAGCGGTGGCTTTTAAGGAAAACTTCCCTCTGGAATTCCTGGAACGGACGTGGCATTTTAAAATCACTCCTCCAACACAATCCCTGATCTTCAGGTTCCACAATAACAGCAATTCCCTTCAGCACAGTTTCAACCAGCTCAGAATCACAGCCAGGCCCATCAGGAATAAATTAACATTGAAACAGGAGGAGAAGAGTTGATTATCCTCGTGGGA
>NW_020932273.1:0-771 GCF_003984885.1 Neopelma chrysocephalum | reverse complement strand
GAAAGAAAAGGAGAAAGAAAAGAAAGAAAAGGAGAAAGAAAAGAAAGAAAAGGAGAAAGAAGGAAAGAAAAGGAGAAAAAAGGAGAAAAAAGGAAAGAAAAGGAGAAAAGAAGGAGAGAAGGAGAAGAAAGGGGGAGAGAAGGAGAAAAAAGGAGAGGAAGGGGGAGAAGGAAAGAAAAAGGAGAGGGAGAAGAAAAGGAGAAAAAAAGGTGGGGAAAGCAGGAAAAAGAGAGAAAAGGAAGAAAGGATGGAAAAGGAGAAAAGAGAAAAAGGAGAAGAGGAGAAAAAAGAGAAAAGGGGGAAGAAAAGGAGAAAAAAGGGAAAGAAAAGGAGAAAAGAAGGAATGAAAAGGAGGAAAAAAGGAAAGAAAAGGAAAGAAAAGGAAAGAAAAGGAGAAAAAGGAAAGAGAAAGAAAGGAAAGAAAAGGAGAAAGAAGGAAAGAAAAGGAGAAAAAGGAAAGAAAAGGAGAAAAATGAAAAAAAAAAAGGGAAAAAAAACGGAAAAAAAAGGAGAAAAAATGGGAAAAAAAAAGAGAAAAAATGGAAAGGAGAAAGAAGGAAAGAAAAGGAGAAAAAGGAAAGAAAAGGAGAAAAAGGAAAGAAAAGGAGAAAAAAATGGAAAGAAAATGAGAGAAAATGGAAAGGAGAAAGAAGGAAAGAAAATGAGAAATAATGGAAAGAAAAGGAGAGAAAATGGAAAGGAGAAAGAAGGAAAGAAAAGGAGAAAGAAAAGAAAGAAAAGGAGAAAGAAAAGAAAGAAAAGGAGAAAGAA
>NW_020932272.1:0-389 GCF_003984885.1 Neopelma chrysocephalum | reverse complement strand
GAAGGCTGATAAATGGATGCTGTGAATGAATGTTTTCCAAACGTTGTAGGAACTATTAAGAGAGTGGTTTTCCTTCTTCCCCTTTTTTCCTTCCCACACTCCTCCCTGCTCCCACCCCACAACTAATAGCACACAAATAGCACTTCATGTAATTTTGGCTACTCTCCACTATTCCAGGCAGACTTCAGGAAATCTCTTGATTTATAGTTGGGGCATCCAAAGGCAGCATGCTGCCTGCTTCCTTCAGGGATGCCTGTTGGTGACATTTAGTGGGGTGGGAGCAGGGAGGAGTGTGGGAAGGAAAAAAGGGGAAGAAGGAAAACCACTCTCTTAATAGTTCCTACAACGTTTGGAAAACATTCATTCACAGCATCCATTTATCAGCCTTC
>NW_020932271.1:0-2383 GCF_003984885.1 Neopelma chrysocephalum | reverse complement strand
CTTGGCAGATTATTTTTCTGTGAATTTTTCATGGCAGCATTTGCAAGTTTCTGCAGTTTCCTCTCCCGAAACAATTTGGCAGCATATTAAAAGTAGCATCCTCCAATCCTCTGAAGAATCCTTAGGGTTCTCCCTCAAGAAGAACAAGGACTGGTTTGATGAAAATAATCAAGAAATCCAGGAATTGTTGAGGAAGAAGAGAACTGCCCACCAAGCACACCTTGCACTGCCATCCTGTCACGCTAGAAAAACAGCCTTTCGTCTTGCTTGCAGCAAGCTCCAACAGAAACTCCGTGACATCCAGAACAAATGGTGGACCGATCTAGCTGCAAAAACTCAACTATGTGCAGATACAGGGGATCACAAAGGATTCTATGAGGCCCTGAAAACAGCATACGGGCCTACATACCAAGTCCAAAGCCCACTACTCAGTGCAGATGGTCAAACGCTTCTGACAGATCAAACCTCCATTCTGAATAGATGGTCTGAACACTTTCAGACTCTTTTCAGTACCAACCGTGTAGTACAAGACTCAGCAATTCAGTCCATCACACAACAACCGGTGAAATACGAATTGGATACTGCCCCCACTCTAGGAGAAATCCTCAAGGCCATACAGCAGGTGAAAATCGGCAAGGCAGCTGGGGTTGATGGAATCCCACCTGAAGTCTGGAAACATGGGGGCCTTGCACTCCATGCTAAATTTCATGAGCTTGTGGTGCGCTGTTGGGAACTAGGCGAACTACCATCAGACCTTCGTGATGCAGTCATCATCACCTTGTATAAGAAGAAAGGTACTAAATCAGACTGCTCAAACTACCGTGGTATTACTCTGCTCTCCATTGCTGGCAAAATCTTGGCAAGAATACTCCTGAACAGACTAATACCCGCTATAGCAGAAGAAATTCTACCTCAAAGTCAGTGTGGCTTCAGAGCCAACAGGAGCACCACAGACATGATATTTGTTCTCAGACAACTGCAAGAGAAGTGTAGGGAACAGAACAAAGGTCTCTATGTAACCTTTGTCGACCTCACCAAGGCTTTCGATACTGTGAGCAGAAAAGGTCTTTGGCAGATTTTGGAACGTTTAGGTTGTCCCCCCAAGTTCCTTAAAATGATCATCTCACTTCATGAGGATCAGCACGGCCAAGTCAGATATGGCAACACACTTTCTGAGCCCTTTCTAATAAAGAATGGTGTGAAACAAGGCTGCGTTCTCGCTCCTACCCTATTCACAGTCTTTTTCAGTATGATGCTCCAAAGGGCCACGGCAGACCTCGATGATCAGGACGGTATCTACATACGATATCGTACTGATGGAAGCCTATTCAACCTAAGGCGACTGAAGGCCCATACTAAGACCCTTAACCATCTTGTCCGGGAGCTGCTCTATGCTGATGACGCCGCCCTTGTTGCCCACACAGAAGCAGCTCTGCAGCGTTTAACATCCTGCTTTGCAGAGGCTGCTGAGCTCTTTGGGCTGGAAGTCAGCTTAAAGAAGACAGAAGTTCTCCATCAGCCTGCACCTCAGGAAGTCCCCCACCATCCCCACATCACCATCGGCCAGTCAGAACTCAATTCAGTCCAACAGTTTAATTACCTAGGCAGCCTCATCTCCTCAGATGGTAAGATTGATGGGGAGATAGACAATAGGTTAGCGAAGGCATATAGTGCTTTTGGAAAACTCCATAAACGAGTATGGCGTAATAAACACTTGAAGAAAAGCACCAAGATCAGTGTTTACAGAGCCATAGTGTTGTCTACTCTTTTATATGGTTCCGAATCATGGGTCATCTACCGCCACCACCTGCGTCTCCTAGAACGCTTCCATCAACGCTGCCTCCGTACAATCCTTAACATCCATTGGTCAGACTATGTGACCAATACATCTGTTCTTGAACAGGCAGCAATTACGAGTATTGAGGCCATGTTGCTGAGAACGCAACTGCGATGGGCAGGGCACGTCTCTAGGATGAAGGACCACCGCCTCCCTAAGATCCTGCTCTATGGTGAACTTGCCACTGGCTGCCGCAAGAGAGGAGCTCCAAAGAAAAGATACAAGGACTCCCTGAAGCAACAACTCAGCCTTGGGCATATTGATCACCATAACTGGTCCACTCTGGCCTCTAATCGGGAGGCCTGGAGACAGACCATTTATAACGCTGCTGATGCTTTTGAGAAAGCACGCAGGATCACTCTTGAGGAGAAAAGACAACGCAGAAAGAATCGAACCTTGCAGAATATACCATCTAAGGAGTCTTTCTGCTGTGTCTTTTGCAACCGGACCTGCCTTTCTCGTATTGGCCTTTTCAGCCACCAACGCGCTTGCATGAAAAATGGGTAGAGCCCTTCCCAAATCTTCGTTCGCGAAGCCTAGCCATGA
>NW_020932270.1:0-3387 GCF_003984885.1 Neopelma chrysocephalum | reverse complement strand
ATTTGCAAGACAGTCCTCTAAAGCCCAATACTTGCTAAAATGAAGGTGACTATCATGCATAAAAGTACCAATCTGGGATTTGAAAAGAATTTTATCCCTGCCTCTATGCAAGACTTTTGCGTCCTAGAATGACACTTAATAACTGCTTTGCTACCTTGGGGTCTATCTGCCCTATCCCATTAACTGTAGTTGTTATTCTTGGAGAAGTCATGGAAATACTAGGAATTTGCAATAGTAAGTACAAAAGATGAAGTTAACTTCAAACGATGAGGAGATGACACTTTGCCATGCAAAACATTACTGTCAACATGTCAATCAGTCAGCCTGTCTAATCCTCAATTCCTGCATTAACCTCTCAAGTGTCTTCTCTTAAAATCCTATTTAAACTCCACGTTCTATAGAATGCTGTCAAGTTACCTTCCACTTCAGCTTTTATATTTTTTTAATTTATTTTTACTGTGCCAACTACCCCTTCAGCCTTAACATGGCAAACTTCTTGAATAGAATAACCAGCCAGTGTCCTGTACTGCAAGGCACCTCCCATGATATAATCTCATTCAGTCTGGTGCTAACAGATGTGGCTCCACAGAGCAGTGACACGTGGCCAGCATGTGACACAAGAACCAACACTTGATTTTAAAGAACTGGAGCTCAGGAGGCACAACTCTCCTCTTGTTTGTTTTGCAATGGTCTCCTATGAGTGATTAGGGGGTTTTTTTTCAGAATACTAGGTCTGATGAGGATCCAGCTGTGAATGTCTGTGTACACCAACCAGCACTGTGGTCTCCTTTGCCCACCTACCCACATAGAGGACTCCCTCTTTCGTCTTTCCTGCCGCCTCTGCCACACCCTGCTTGGTTTTTTCTGCTGCTGCTACGACTCCCTCCTTTGCCTTGGAAAGTCCCTTCATGAACACATCCATGGCTGAAGACTTTCTTCACACAGTTCTAGAGAAAAAAAAAAAGACAGTACACTTTCAATAAGATTGTTTAAGTTTTTTATCCCAGAAAGGGGAAAAAAATTATTCCAACTGAATGGGAACACAATTACTTAAAAATTATATTATTTATACCTCTATATTATGTAGCTATAGGAAACAGAGATCCTGTTTCCAGAGAATCCTAAGAGAGGTTGCCAATAATGCAGTACTGGTTGGAAGATGGATATGAGTTCCTTCCTTGTCTACCAAGGCATCATTCCTTCCAAAGGATGGTTCTGTTCATGTGCTGATTGCAAGATCTAGCCCTGCATTTAATGATACTCCACCTCTCATTCAGAGAAAAAAAAAAAAAACAACTTAAAAACACACCAGCAACTTAAAAATCCCCAAACAAACAGACCAACCTGCAAAACAAACCACATTAACCAAAATCCCGCCTGAATGACAAATGTTCACTTGTTGTAGGAAATTGCCATTACAACCCAGAAGGACTGTAGCAAATAGAAGATGCTGCTTTTCCAGTTGTTCAGCATTTTGCACACAGTCCACGTCCCTCTTCTGGAAATTGAGCTTTCCTGACTGGGTTCCTTGCATGCATCAGGACCGAGAAAAGATTTTACTAAAAAGCAGAAGGAAGAATGCAAGGTTTTAAAAGCACTGAACTAAAGCTACCAAGTGAGTTCTGTGGCAGCTATGCAGCACAGCGCTGCACTGAAACCACTAAAATAGTAATTAAAACCAAGAATTAGTGTCCCTTCAACAAATCCATCATCAATACTCCTTTCTCTTCCTCCACCCACACAGACAGAAGTGCTGCCTGTTATCTTTTCTTCTTTGCCAGAGCCTGAGTAGGAGGAATGGATGTCTAGGAAGGCATCTGGGCTGTCGCAGCTTTCTACTAACTCGTGACGAGCGTGTGAAGAAAGGCAGTGTTTGTGCTCCAGCCAAACTGCCTACAGTACCTGTCACCCTGGGGATGGCGAAGGGGGGGTGCTTTATACAGAGAGACGGGGCGGAGGCAGGACCCAGCCCGTGGGACCCTCCGACTCCTCCATCGAGGGTGTCCGCAAACCCGCCCCCAGGGCAGCACCGCGACCACAGGTGCGGGGACATTTGGGGACCGCGGGCGTGCGGCACCGGGGTGTGTCACACAGCACACAGGCACCTGCAGAGGGAGGGAGGGAGGGAGAGTGCAGGGCGCCGTGCCCATACAGATGTGCAAACATACATATACGTACATCCATACATACACATAGAGAGGTACCTACCGAGCAGGGCAGGGCGGCGCGACCGTGTGAGCACCCACGGGCTCCCGCGGACACGCCGTCGGCACAAGGCGGCCACGGCGCCCGGCTTCTCCTCCCTCCCCCGTGCCCACACGAGGACGTTCAACAGGAAATTTAGCTATATGGAGAGAGAGATAGATAGACAGACACAGACAGACAGATAGATAGATGGATAGATGGATGGATGGAAGGATGGATGGATGGATGGACAGATGGATGGATGGACAGATGGATGGATGGACAGATGGAGAGATGGACAGACAGATAGATAGATATTACATATATAGATATAACTATATCTATATATTCATACCCACATACGCGCATCCCGCACGGCTCCACAGACACAGCTCAGTCCCGGCAGCACCGACGCGCAGCGAAGCCGCTCCCCCCCCGCCCGAGCCCGGAGAGGCCCCCACGCCCCCCGAGCCCCCCCTCCGCCCCCCGGGGCCGGTGGCCGCCCCGCCCTGTCCCGCACTCACCGCCGGGATCCTCCGCCACCGGCGACCGACCCGACGCGACCCGTTCCGAGCAGGCGAGGGGCGGCGGGGAGAACGGGCAGGCGGTGGGCGAGGCGCGGAGAGGCCCGAGGGGAGCTGCCCCTGCTCAGCACATCCCGAGGCGGGGGGTCGGGCCGGCGCTGCTGGCACCACCCCCGGCGGCAGCCCCGCAAGCGACGAGTGCCGGGGAGAGGCGAGGGCGGGGGGCGGGAGGATGCGCCGCGGGAGGGAGGGAGGGAGGAGGAAGGGAGGGGCGGAGGCGCGGAGGCACCTACCGCGCTCCCTCTCAGCCCACCCGCTGCCGGGGTGTGCGCGGAGGAGCTGCGCCCCTCGCCCAGCCTCCTACGCCCACCCGCTCACGTCCTCCGCGGCGGTGAGGTGAGAGGCGTGAGCAGCTGGGAGCACTTGTTCCATCGGCGCAGATCAGGAGAGGATCGAGAGGTAAAAGGCAGACCGGGCGACTCGGACCCCCCCGGGACTGCGGACACCCACCACTCGTTCCAAAGGCTGGACGACCACATCTTAGAAGTGTAAGGAAGCTGTTGATGGTGACTGCAGTACCCCCCTGTTTCACTTCACCAAAGCCATAGAAAATCTCCCCAAGCATCTAGTTACTTTTTCATCTACTTCCAAATCTTTGACCCTAAATGACTGCAGTTCA
>NW_020932269.1:0-4352 GCF_003984885.1 Neopelma chrysocephalum | reverse complement strand
ATGGGTAGAGCCCTTCCCAAATCTTCGTTCGCGAAGCCTAGCCATGAAAATGAATGGTGAAGTGAAACAGGGGGGTACTGCAGTCACCATCAACAGCTTCCTTACACTTCTAAGATGTGGTCGTCCAGCCTTTGGAACGAGTGGTGGGTGTCCGCAGTCCTGGGGGGGTCCGAGTCGCCCGGTCTGCCTTTTACCTCTCGATCCTCTCCTGATCTGCGCCGATGGAACAAGTGCTCCCAGCTGCTCACGCCTCTCACCTCACCGCCGCGGAGGACGTGAGCGGGTGGGCGTAGGAGGCTGGGCGAGGGGCGCAGCTCCTCCGCGCACACCCCGGCAGCGGGTGGGCTGAGAGGGAGCGCGGTAGGTGCCTCCGCGCCTCCGCCCCTCCCTTCCTCCTCCCTCCCTCCCTCCCGCGGCGCATCCTCCCGCCCCCCGCCCTCGCCTCTCCCCGGCACTCGTCGCTTGCGGGGCTGCCGCCGGGGGTGGTGCCAGCAGCGCCGGCCCGACCCCCCGCCTCGGGATGTGCTGAGCAGGGGCAGCTCCCCTCGGGCCTCTCCGCGCCTCGCCCACCGCCTGCCCGTTCTCCCCGCCGCCCCTCGCCTGCTCGGAACGGGTCGCGTCGGGTCGGTCGCCGGTGGCGGAGGATCCCGGCGGTGAGTGCGGGACAGGGCGGGGCGGCCACCGGCCCCGGGGGGCGGAGGGGGGGCTCGGGGGGCGTGGGGGCCTCTCCGGGCTCGGGCGGGGGGGGAGCGGCTTCGCTGCGCGTCGGTGCTGCCGGGACTGAGCTGTGTCTGTGGAGCCGTGCGGGATGCGCGTATGTGGGTATGAATATATAGATATAGTTATATCTATATATGTAATATCTATCTATCTGTCTGTCCATCTCTCCATCTGTCCATCCATCCATCTGTCCATCCATCCATCTGTCCATCCATCCATCCATCCTTCCATCCATCCATCTATCCATCTATCTATCTGTCTGTCTGTGTCTGTCTATCTATCTCTCTCTCCATATAGCTAAATTTCCTGTTGAACGTCCTCGTGTGGGCACGGGGGAGGGAGGAGAAGCCGGGCGCCGTGGCCGCCTTGTGCCGACGGCGTGTCCGCGGGAGCCCGTGGGTGCTCACACGGTCGCGCCGCCCTGCCCTGCTCGGTAGGTACCTCTCTATGTGTATGTATGGATGTACGTATATGTATGTTTGCACATCTGTATGGGCACGGCGCCCTGCACTCTCCCTCCCTCCCTCCCTCTGCAGGTGCCTGTGTGCTGTGTGACACACCCCGGTGCCGCACGCCCGCGGTCCCCAAATGTCCCCGCACCTGTGGTCGCGGTGCTGCCCTGGGGGCGGGTTTGCGGACACCCTCGATGGAGGAGTCGGAGGGTCCCACGGGCTGGGTCCTGCCTCCGCCCCGTCTCTCTGTATAAAGCACCCCCCCTTCGCCATCCCCAGGGTGACAGGTACTGTAGGCAGTTTGGCTGGAGCACAAACACTGCCTTTCTTCACACGCTCGTCACGAGTTAGTAGAAAGCTGCGACAGCCCAGATGCCTTCCTAGACATCCATTCCTCCTACTCAGGCTCTGGCAAAGAAGAAAAGATAACAGGCAGCACTTCTGTCTGTGTGGGTGGAGGAAGAGAAAGGAGTATTGATGATGGATTTGTTGAAGGGACACTAATTCTTGGTTTTAATTACTATTTTAGTGGTTTCAGTGCAGCGCTGTGCTGCATAGCTGCCACAGAACTCACTTGGTAGCTTTAGTTCAGTGCTTTTAAAACCTTGCATTCTTCCTTCTGCTTTTTAGTAAAATCTTTTCTCGGTCCTGATGCATGCAAGGAACCCAGTCAGGAAAGCTCAATTTCCAGAAGAGGGACGTGGACTGTGTGCAAAATGCTGAACAACTGGAAAAGCAGCATCTTCTATTTGCTACAGTCCTTCTGGGTTGTAATGGCAATTTCCTACAACAAGTGAACATTTGTCATTCAGGCGGGATTTTGGTTAATGTGGTTTGTTTTGCAGGTTGGTCTGTTTGTTTGGGGATTTTTAAGTTGCTGGTGTGTTTTTAAGTTGTTTTTTTTTTTTTTCTCTGAATGAGAGGTGGAGTATCATTAAATGCAGGGCTAGATCTTGCAATCAGCACATGAACAGAACCATCCTTTGGAAGGAATGATGCCTTGGTAGACAAGGAAGGAACTCATATCCATCTTCCAACCAGTACTGCATTATTGGCAACCTCTCTTAGGATTCTCTGGAAACAGGATCTCTGTTTCCTATAGCTACATAATATAGAGGTATAAATAATATAATTTTTAAGTAATTGTGTTCCCATTCAGTTGGAATAATTTTTTTCCCCTTTCTGGGATAAAAAACTTAAACAATCTTATTGAAAGTGTACTGTCTTTTTTTTTTTCTCTAGAACTGTGTGAAGAAAGTCTTCAGCCATGGATGTGTTCATGAAGGGACTTTCCAAGGCAAAGGAGGGAGTCGTAGCAGCAGCAGAAAAAACCAAGCAGGGTGTGGCAGAGGCGGCAGGAAAGACGAAAGAGGGAGTCCTCTATGTGGGTAGGTGGGCAAAGGAGACCACAGTGCTGGTTGGTGTACACAGACATTCACAGCTGGATCCTCATCAGACCTAGTATTCTGAAAAAAAACCCCCTAATCACTCATAGGAGACCATTGCAAAACAAACAAGAGGAGAGTTGTGCCTCCTGAGCTCCAGTTCTTTAAAATCAAGTGTTGGTTCTTGTGTCACATGCTGGCCACGTGTCACTGCTCTGTGGAGCCACATCTGTTAGCACCAGACTGAATGAGATTATATCATGGGAGGTGCCTTGCAGTACAGGACACTGGCTGGTTATTCTATTCAAGAAGTTTGCCATGTTAAGGCTGAAGGGGTAGTTGGCACAGTAAAAATAAATTAAAAAAATATAAAAGCTGAAGTGGAAGGTAACTTGACAGCATTCTATAGAACGTGGAGTTTAAATAGGATTTTAAGAGAAGACACTTGAGAGGTTAATGCAGGAATTGAGGATTAGACAGGCTGACTGATTGACATGTTGACAGTAATGTTTTGCATGGCAAAGTGTCATCTCCTCATCGTTTGAAGTTAACTTCATCTTTTGTACTTACTATTGCAAATTCCTAGTATTTCCATGACTTCTCCAAGAATAACAACTACAGTTAATGGGATAGGGCAGATAGACCCCAAGGTAGCAAAGCAGTTATTAAGTGTCATTCTAGGACGCAAAAGTCTTGCATAGAGGCAGGGATAAAATTCTTTTCAAATCCCAGATTGGTACTTTTATGCATGATAGTCACCTTCATTTTAGCAAGTATTGGGCTTTAGAGGACTGTCTTGCAAATCATCATGGCTAGGCTTCGCGAACGAAGATTTGGGAAGGGCTCTACCCATTTTTCATGCAAGCGCGTTGGTGGCTGAAAAGGCCAATACGAGAAAGGCAGGTCCGGTTGCAAAAGACACAGCAGAAAGACTCCTTAGATGGTATATTCTGCAAGGTTCGATTCTTTCTGCGTTGTCTTTTCTCCTCAAGAGTGATCCTGCGTGCCTTCTCAAAAGCATCAGCAGCGTTATAAATGGTCTGTCTCCAGGCCTCCCGATTAGAGGCCAGAGTGGACCAGTTATGGTGATCAATATGCCCGAGGCTGAGTTGTTGCTTCAGGGAGTCCTTGTATCTTTTCTTTGGAGCTCCTCTCTTGCGGCAGCCAGTGGCAAGTTCACCATAGAGCAGGATCTTAGGGAGGCGGTGGTCCTTCATCCTAGAGATGTGCCCTGCCCAACGCAGTTGCGTTCTCAGGAGCATGGCCTCAATACTTGTGATTGCTGCCTGTTCGAGAACAGATGTATTGGTCACATAGTCTGACCAATGGATGTTAAGGATTGTACGGAGGCAGCGTTGATGGAAGCGTTCTAGGAGACGCAGGTGGTGGCGGTAGATGACCCATGATTCGGAACCATATAAAAGAGTAGACAGCACTATGGCTCTGTAAACACTGATCTTGGTGCTTTTCTTCAAGTGTTTATTACGCCAAACTCGTTTATGGAGTTTTCCAAAAGCACTGTATGCCTTCGCTAACCTATTGTCTATCTCCCCATCAATCTTACCATCTGAGGAGATGAGGCTGCCTAGGTAATTAAACTGTTGGACTGAATTGAGTTCTGACTGGCCGATGGTGATGTGGGGACGGTGGGGGACTTCCTGAGGTGCAGGCTGATGGAGAACTTCTGTCTTCTTTAAGCTGACTTCACTTCACCAAAGCCATAGAAAATCTCCCCAAGCATCTAGTTGCTTTTTCATCTACTTCCAAATCTTTGACCCTAAATGACTGCAGTTCA
>NW_020932268.1:0-760 GCF_003984885.1 Neopelma chrysocephalum | reverse complement strand
GTAGGATGCAGCTCCCCTTGGGCTCACCGCTGTCCTGGGCCATCCACCACTCTACCATCCCTTCCCAGCTCCCCACCATCCCATCCCACCGTTCCAGGTCTCATCCCCTGCCCTGACATCCCAGTTGCCAGGCTTGGAGCCCTGCCACCAGCCCAGGGCAGCAGTGAGCTGCAAGGGGAGGGCAGCATCCTACCACTCTGCCGTCTCATCCCACTGCACAACATCCCATCCCACTACCTCACACCCTACCCCGCTGCTCCACTGACCCATCCCACTGCCCCACGGCTGATCCCACCACCCCACATCCCATCCCACCTCGTCCCCTCCCTCAACCCTGACGGCTACGAGCTGGCCCGTGAGGCGGTGAGGGGACAGCGGGGTGGGATGGGATGTGGGGTGGTGGGATCAGCCGTGGGGCAGTGGGATGGGTCAGTGGAGCAGCGGGGTAGGGTGTGAGGTAGTGGGATGGGATGTTGTGCAGTGGGATGAGACGGCAGAGTGGTAGGATGCTGCCCTCCCCTTGCAGCTCACTGCTGCCCTGGGCTGGTGGCAGGGCTCCAAGCCTGGCAACTGGGATGTCAGGGCAGGGGATGAGACCTGGAACGGTGGGATGGGATGGTGGGGAGCTGGGAAGGGATGGTAGAGTGGTGGAATGGGACAGGATGGCGGAGCAGGGGATGGGACGTGGTAGGATGGTGGTAGGATGGTGGGTGGTAGGATGCAGCTCCCCTTGGGCTCACCGCTGTCCTGGGCCATCCAC
>NW_020932267.1:0-714 GCF_003984885.1 Neopelma chrysocephalum | reverse complement strand
TCCCTGCAATTTGTTTCTCATGGAGCTGTGTTGCCTCTGTTCACTCTTGAACATGATGTGATGCACACGCTTACTGTTGCCAACTCAACTAAAGCCTGACTTTATCTTGCTTTTTCTTCCTGAGAAATGAAATTTAATACTCCTTATGAAAACACACTCCAAAACTGAATTTTGCTGCAAAATCCCTGAAATTTGTGGCTCATGGAGCTGTGTTGCCTCTGTTTTCCTGTTGACTTCTCTGTGATGTGACGCACACGCTTCGTGTCATAAACTCAACTAAAGCCTGACTTTATCTTGCTTTTTCTTCCTGAAAGAAAATGAAATTAAATTGAAACTCCACATGAAAACAAGCTCCAAAACTGAATTTTACTGCAAAATCCCTGAAATCTGTGGCTCATGGAGCTGTTTTTCTGTTGACTTCTATAAGCTGTAACACACACGCTTCATGTCGTGGAGTCAACTAAAGCCTGACTTTATCTTGCTTTGTCTTCCTGAAAGAAAATCAGATGAAATTTAAAATTCTACATGAAAACAAGGTCCAAAACTGAATTTTACTGCAAAATCCCTACAATTTTTGGCTCATGGAGCTGTTTTTCCTCTGTTTTGCTGTTGACTTCTCTATGATGTGACACACACGCTTCATGTCATGGACTCAGCTAAAGCCTGACTTTATCTTGCTTTGTCTTCCTGAAAGGAAGTGAAATGAAATTTAAA
>NW_020932266.1:0-1311 GCF_003984885.1 Neopelma chrysocephalum | reverse complement strand
TTCCCTTTTTCCTTTTCTCCATTTCCCCCCCTTTTTCCCCCTTTTCCTTTCCTCTTTTTTTCCCCCTTTTCCTTTCCCTCATTTTCCAGGTTTTTTTCCCCCTTTTCCTTTCTTCTTTCCTTTTTTCCCCCCTTTCCCTTTCCCCCCTTTCCCCCCTTTCCCCTTCTTCTTCCCTTTTTCCCATTTCCCCCCTTTTCCTTTCTCCTTTCCCCCTCTTTTCCCTTCCCTCCCTTCCCTGTTTTTTCCGGGATCACCTTCCCCATCTCCCCCGAACCCCCCTCATTCCACCTGGGAGCAAGGTGGGATCAGGACCCTGGCAATCCCCTGGATCCCTGGGAATTCCTGGATGCCCCCGTGGATCCCTGAGGATCCCTGGGCTCCGACATTCCCGTTTTTCCCCAGCTGGAAGGACGGGCTGGCCTTCAACGCCCTCATCCACCGGCACCGCCCGGAGCTCATCGAGTACGAGAAGCTGCGCAAGGTAAAATCCCAGGAAAACCTTGGGAATTCCGGGCCCTCCCGGAGACTCCGGAGCCTCTGGAATTCCTGACATTCCCCTCTCCCGCAGGATGATCCCGTCACCAACCTCAACAACGCCTTCGAGGTGGCCGAGAAGTACCTGGACATTCCCAAGATGTTGGACGCCGAGGGTGAGGAGCTGGGGGGGATCCAGGGGGAATCCAGGGGGAATCCATGGGAAATCCATGGGAAATCCAGAGGAAATCCAGGGGAAATCCAGAGGAAATCCATAGGAAATCCATGGGAAATCCGTAGGAAATTTCATGTGAAATCCGTGGGGGAATCCACCTGAAATCAGTGTGAAATCCAGGGGGATTCCATAGGAAGTCCACGGGAAACCCATGGGAAGTCCATGGGAATTCCATGTGAAATCAATAGGAAACCCATAGGAAATCCATGGAAAATCCCTGTGGAATCCATGGGAATTCCATGTGAAATCAATGGGAAATCCGTGGGAAGTCCATGTGGAATCCCTGTGGAATCCATAGGAATTCCATGTGAAATCAATAAGAAATCCATAGGAAACCCAAGGGGAAATCCGTGTGGAATCCATGGGAATTCCATATGAAATCAATAGGAAACCTGTAGGATATCCATAGGAAGTCCCTGTGGGATTCATGGGAATTCCATGTGAAATCCCTGTGCAATCCATGGGAATTCCATGTGAAATCAATAGGAAATCTGTGTGGAATCCCCCATGGGAATTCCATGTGAAATCAATAGGAAATCCGTGGGAATTCCATGTGAAATCCCTGTGCAATCCCTGGGAATTCCCTGCGGGATCCGGGGCCG
>NW_020932265.1:0-1435 GCF_003984885.1 Neopelma chrysocephalum | reverse complement strand
TTTTTCCCCCTTTTCCTTTCCTCTTTTTTCCCCCTTGTCCTTTCCCTCATTTTCCAGGTTTTTTTCCCCCTTTTCCTTTTTTCTTTCCTCTTTTCCCCCCTTCCCCTTTCCCCCTTTTCCCCTTCTTCTTCCCTTTTTCCCATTTCCCCCCTTTTCCTTTTGCCTTTCCTTCTCTTTTCCCTTCCCTCCCTTCCCTGTTTTTCCCGGGATCACCTTCCCCATCTCCCCCGAACCCCCCTCATTCCCCCTGGGGCGAGGTGGGATCAGGACCCTGGCAATCCCCTGGATCCCTGGGAATTCCTGGATCCCCCCGTGGATCCCCCATGGATCCCTGGGCTCCGACATTCCTGTTTTTCCCTCAGCTGGAAGGACGGGCTGGCCTTCAACGCCCTCATCCACCGGCACCGCCCGGAGCTCATCGAGTACGAGAAGCTGCGCAAGGTAAAATCCCGGGAAAAAAACGGGAATTCCGGGCCCTTCTGGAGCCTCCGGAGCCTCCGGAATTCCCGACATTCCTCTCTCCCGCAGGATGATCCCGTCACCAACCTCAACAACGCCTTCGAGGTGGCCGAGAAGTACCTGGACATTCCCAAGATGTTGGACGCCGAGGGTGAGGAAACGGGGGGGGATCCACAGGGAATCCAGGGGGAAAACCATAGGAAATCCAGAGGAAATCCATGGGAAATCCAGAGGAAATGCATAGAAATTCCGTGTGAAATCCATGGGGACTCCATAGGAAGTCTGTGGGAAATCCATGGGAAGTCCGTGGGAAGTCCATGGGAAATCAGTAGGAAACCTGTGGGAAATCCATGGGAAATCCACATGGAATCATCCATGGGAATTCCATAGGAGGTCCCTGGGTATTCCATAGGAAGTCTATGGGAAATCCATGGGAATTCCCTGTGAAATCAATAGGAAATCCATGGGAAATCCACGTGGAATCTGCAAGAATTCCATAGGAACTCTGTGGGAATTCCATAGCAAGTCCATGGGAAATCCATAGGAAATCCCTGTGGAATCCATGGGAATTCCCTGTGAAATCAATAGGAAACCCGTAGGAAATCCGTGGGAAATCCCCATGGAATCCATGGGAATTTCATGTGAAATCAATAGGAAATCCATGGGAATTCCACATGGAATCCGTGGGAATTCCATAGGAAATCCATGGGAAATCTACATGGAATCCATGGGGATTCCATAGGAAGTCCATGGGAAATCCATGGGAATTCCATATAAAATCAATAGGAAACCTGTGGGAATTCCATGTGAGATCCTCGTGGAATCTGTGGGAATTCCATGTGGAATCTCTGTGGAATCTGTGGGAATTCCCTGTGAGATCCCTGTGGAACCCATGGGAATTCCATGTGAAATCAGCAGGAAATCCATAGGAAATCCCTGTGCAATCCCTGGGAATTCCCTGCGGGATCCGGGGCCG
>NW_020932264.1:0-1031 GCF_003984885.1 Neopelma chrysocephalum | reverse complement strand
TCCATCCCTTGTCCCCAGTCCCTCTCCAGCTCTCCTGGAGCCCCTTTGGGCCCTGGAAGGGGCTCCAAGGTCTCCCTGGAGCCTCCTGTGGATGGGCTGTTAAGGAAACTCCTTGCTGAGGATCCAGGAGCCACCTGAGCTGGGAATGAGGCCCCTTTCCAGCTCCACCCCCCACACTCACCGGGTTTCCTTATGGGATCAATCCCAGGTTTCCCACACGGAGCCTGAGACCTCTCAATCCTTAAAACAACTTAATCTTGGTGCAACAATTAAATAACGAAATAAGAGCTGGTGGCTCTTGGGAGAGGGGACCCCCAACAAAGAACACCCTGGATTTTTACACCCCCACAGCCTGAGGATGGGAAAAGTCTGGGATCATCAGCTCCTTCTGCATGTCCGAGTGTCACTGGGATGGGCCACAAAGGTCCCTGTGCCCGTCCTGGTTGGGGACATCTCCCAGTTTCTCACCTCAGGGTTCACCCCGAGCTCCCTGCACCGAGGGCATCCCCCAACATTTCCCTAGCCCTGATTTTTCATGGAATTCCAAGGATTTTCCCGGAAAGCTGCCGAAAACGAGCCGATCTCCAGCCCGACCGGCATAAAATCCTGCAGAGTTTTCCTCTTCTGGAAGATCAGGAGCTGCACAGCTCATCTGCACCAAAACCCCACCCAAAAAATTGGGACACCACGGGGTTTATCCCACGGCTTTTGAAGGAATCCTTGGAAAAGAAGGGCTGAACATTCCAAGGAGTATTTTCCTCCCCCAAAGCTGCATTGTCAGCCCGGGGCAAGCTCTGCCCTGCCCTTCCCAACCTCCCTGACGTGGGATCCCAGCCTGGCCAGGGTTCATCCACCCGGTCCTGGGAATCTGGGATATCCTGGAACTGCCCTGGAATGGGGGCAGAGTTTTCACCTGGAACGTTTCCAGTCGCCGCCCTCGGGTGTCTCCGCCTTGTCCTCCAGGGTTTTTCCAGGTTTCTGGGCTGTCAAGGTTAGTTCTCCCTCCTGGATGGGCAGAGGGAGGATTCACC
>NW_020932263.1:0-1026 GCF_003984885.1 Neopelma chrysocephalum | reverse complement strand
TCCATCCCTTGTCCCCAGTCCCTCTCCAGCTCTCCTGGAGCCCCTTTGGGCCCTGGAAGGGGCTCCAAGGTCTCCCTGGAGCCTCCTGTGGATGGGCTGTTAAGGAAACTCCTTGCTGAGGATCCAGGAGCCACCTGAGCTGGGAATGAGGCCCCTTTCCAGCTCCACCCCCCACACTCACCGGGTTTCCTTATGGGATCAATCCCAGGTTTCCCACACGGAGCCTGAGACCTCTCAATCCTTAAAACAACTTAATCTTGGTGCAACAATTAAATAACGAAATAAGAGCTGGTGGCTCTTGGGAGAGGGGACCCCCAACAAAGAACACCCTGGATTTTTACACCCCCACAGCCTGAGGATGGGAAAAGTCTGGGATCATTCAGCTCCTTCTGCATGTCCGAGTGTCACCGGGATGGGCCACAAAGGTCCCTGTGCCCGTCCTGGTTGGGGACATCTCCCAGTTTCTCACCTCAGGGTTCACCCCGAGCTCCCTGCACCGAGGGCATCCCCCAACATTTCCCTAGCCCTGATTTTTCATGGAATTCCAAGGATTTTCCCGGAAAGCTGCCGAAAACGAGCCGATCTCCAGCCCGACCGGCACAAACTCCTGCAGAGTTTTCCTCTTCTGGAAGATCAGGAGCTGCACAGCCCCAAAATCCCACCCCAAAAAATTGGGACACCACAGGGTTTATCCCACGGCTTTTGAAGGAATCCTTGGAAAAGAAGGGCTGAACCTTCCAAGGAGTATTTTTTTCCCCCAAAGCTGCATTGTCAGCCCGGGGCAAGCTCTGCCCTGCCCTTCCCAACCTCCCTGACGTGGGATCCCAGCCTGGCCAGGGTTCATCCACCCGGTCCTGGGAATCTGGGATATCCTGGAACTGCCCTGGAACTGGGGCAGAGTTTTCACCTGGAACGTTTCCAGTCGCCGCCCTCGGGTGTCTCCGCCTTGTCCTCCAGGTGTTTTTCCAGGTTTCTGGGTTGTCAAGGTTAGTTCTCCCTCCTGGATGGGCAGAGGGAGGATTCACC
>NW_020932262.1:0-484 GCF_003984885.1 Neopelma chrysocephalum | reverse complement strand
CTGCCCTCTGGCAGTGGGAAGCCATTCCCTGTGTCCTGTCCCTCCATGCCTTGTCCCCAGTCCCTCTCCAGCTCTCCTGGAGCCCCTTTAGGCCTGGAAGGGGCTCCAAGGACTCTGTGGCCCCATTTGGAACTGGAATTTGGGGGTGGGATGTGCCTGGAGCATCCAGAGCTTTGTTTTTCCTCCTGGATCCAGCGTTTCACTTGGCTGGGAATGGTTAATCTGGAGAGAGACCTGGAAGCACAGAGGATGGAGCTTAAACCTCCTAATTTCTTAGAATCATGGAATGGTTTGTGTTGGAAGGGACCTTAAAGATCACCCAATTCCAAGCCCAGGGACATCTCCCACTGTCCCACGTTGCTCCAACCTGCCCTTGGACACTTCCAGGGATCCAGGGGCAGCCACAGCTTCTCTGGGAAATTCATTCCAGCCCCTCCCCACCCTCCCAGTCAGCAATTCCTTCCCAATATCCCATTTGCCCTCT
>NW_020932261.1:0-443 GCF_003984885.1 Neopelma chrysocephalum | reverse complement strand
TCCATCCCTTGTCCCCAGTCCCTCTCCAGCTCTCCTGGAGCCCCTTTAGGCCCTGCAAGGGGCTCCAAGGACTCTGTGGCCCCATTTGGAACTGGAATTTGGGGGTGGGATGTGCCAGGAGCATCCAGAGCTTTGTTTTTCCTCCTGGATCCAGCGTTTCCCTTGGCTGGGAATGGTTAAGCTGGAGAGAGACCTGGAAGCACAGAGGATGGAGCTTAAACCTCCTAATTTCTTAGAATCATGGAATGGTTTGAGTTGGAAGGGACCTTAAAGATCACCCACTTCCAAGCCCAGGGACACCTCCCACTGTCCCAGGTTGCTCCAACCTGGCCTTGGACACTTCCAGGGATCCAGGGGCAGCCACAGCTTCTCTGGAAAATCCATTCCAGCCCCTCTCCACCCTCCCAGTCAGCAATTCCTTCCCAATATCCCATTTGCCCTCT
>NW_020932260.1:0-463 GCF_003984885.1 Neopelma chrysocephalum | reverse complement strand
CCCTCCTGCCCTGAGGGACTCACATCATCCAGGGTGTGGTAGGAGCCGAAGTCGAAGCTGGTGCTTCGCTCCCTCTGGGCGCTCTCGGCCATGTCCTGCTGCTCCTTGTCCAGAACATCCTAAAAAATGAGACATTCCAAGGGTGAGAAAAGTCTGCTTTGGTCACAGCATGGATTTTAAAAGGCAAGTGTTTGTGCTGAGTTAACCAGAGAATTCCTGGAATGGTTGGGGTGGGAAGGGAACTGAAGGATCATCCAGTTCCAACCCCAGGGACACCTCCTGCTATCCCAGGTTGCTCCAACCCGGCCTTGGACACTTCCAGGGATCCAGGAGCAGCCACAGCTTCTCTGGGAAACCCATTCCAGCCCCTCCCCACCCTCCCAGCAGGAATTCCTTCCCAATATCCCATCTATCCCTGCCCTCTGTCAGTGGGAAGCCATTCCCTGTGTCCTGTCCCTCCATC
>NW_020932259.1:0-461 GCF_003984885.1 Neopelma chrysocephalum | reverse complement strand
CCCTCCTGCCCTGAGGGACTCACATCATCCAGGGTGTGGTAGGAGCCAAAGTCGAAGCTGGTGCTTCGCTCCCTCTGGGCGCTCTCGGCCATGTCCTGCTGCTCCTTGTCCAGAACATCCTAAAAAATGACATTCCAAGGGTGAGAAAAGTCTGCTTCGGTCACAACATGGATTTTAAAAGGCAAGTGTTTGTGCTGAGTTAACCAGAGAATTCCTGGAATGGTTGGGGTGGGAAGGGAACTGAAGGATCATCCAGTTCCAACCCCAGGGACACCTCCCGCTATCCCAGGTTGCTCCAACCCGGCCTTGGACACTCCCAGGGATCCAGGAGCAGCCACAGCTTCTCTGGGAAACCCATCCCAGCCCCTCCCTATCCTCACAGCCAGGAATTCCTTCCCAGTCTTCCATCTATCCCTGCCCTCTGGCAGTGGGAAGCCATTCCCTGTGTCCTGTCCCTCCAT
>NW_020932258.1:0-484 GCF_003984885.1 Neopelma chrysocephalum | reverse complement strand
CTGCCCTCTGGCAGTGGGAAGCCATTCCCTGTGTCCTGTCCCTCCATGCCTTGTCCCCAGTCCCTCTCCAGCTCTCCTGGAGCCCCTTTAGGCCTGGAAGGGGCTCCAAGGACTCTGTGGCCCCATTTGGAACTGGAATTTGGGGGTGGGATGTGCCTGGAGCATCCAGAGCTTTGTTTTTCCTCCTGGATCCAGCGTTTCACTTGGCTGGGAATGGTTAATCTGGAGAGAGACCTGGAAGCACAGAGGATGGAGCTTAAACCTCCTAATTTCTTAGAATCATGGAATGGTTTGTGTTGGAAGGGACCTTAAAGATCACCCAATTCCAAGCCCAGGGACATCTCCCACTGTCCCACGTTGCTCCAACCTGCCCTTGGACACTTCCAGGGATCCAGGGGCAGCCACAGCTTCTCTGGGAAATTCATTCCAGCCCCTCCCCACCCTCCCAGTCAGCAATTCCTTCCCAATATCCCATTTGCCCTCT
>NW_020932257.1:0-443 GCF_003984885.1 Neopelma chrysocephalum | reverse complement strand
TCCATCCCTTGTCCCCAGTCCCTCTCCAGCTCTCCTGGAGCCCCTTTAGGCCCTGCAAGGGGCTCCAAGGACTCTGTGGCCCCATTTGGAACTGGAATTTGGGGGTGGGATGTGCCAGGAGCATCCAGAGCTTTGTTTTTCCTCCTGGATCCAGCGTTTCCCTTGGCTGGGAATGGTTAAGCTGGAGAGAGACCTGGAAGCACAGAGGATGGAGCTTAAACCTCCTAATTTCTTAGAATCATGGAATGGTTTGAGTTGGAAGGGACCTTAAAGATCACCCACTTCCAAGCCCAGGGACACCTCCCACTGTCCCAGGTTGCTCCAACCTGGCCTTGGACACTTCCAGGGATCCAGGGGCAGCCACAGCTTCTCTGGAAAATCCATTCCAGCCCCTCTCCACCCTCCCAGTCAGCAATTCCTTCCCAATATCCCATTTGCCCTCT
>NW_020932256.1:0-463 GCF_003984885.1 Neopelma chrysocephalum | reverse complement strand
CCCTCCTGCCCTGAGGGACTCACATCATCCAGGGTGTGGTAGGAGCCGAAGTCGAAGCTGGTGCTTCGCTCCCTCTGGGCGCTCTCGGCCATGTCCTGCTGCTCCTTGTCCAGAACATCCTAAAAAATGAGACATTCCAAGGGTGAGAAAAGTCTGCTTTGGTCACAGCATGGATTTTAAAAGGCAAGTGTTTGTGCTGAGTTAACCAGAGAATTCCTGGAATGGTTGGGGTGGGAAGGGAACTGAAGGATCATCCAGTTCCAACCCCAGGGACACCTCCTGCTATCCCAGGTTGCTCCAACCCGGCCTTGGACACTTCCAGGGATCCAGGAGCAGCCACAGCTTCTCTGGGAAACCCATTCCAGCCCCTCCCCACCCTCCCAGCAGGAATTCCTTCCCAATATCCCATCTATCCCTGCCCTCTGTCAGTGGGAAGCCATTCCCTGTGTCCTGTCCCTCCATC
>NW_020932255.1:0-461 GCF_003984885.1 Neopelma chrysocephalum | reverse complement strand
CCCTCCTGCCCTGAGGGACTCACATCATCCAGGGTGTGGTAGGAGCCAAAGTCGAAGCTGGTGCTTCGCTCCCTCTGGGCGCTCTCGGCCATGTCCTGCTGCTCCTTGTCCAGAACATCCTAAAAAATGACATTCCAAGGGTGAGAAAAGTCTGCTTCGGTCACAACATGGATTTTAAAAGGCAAGTGTTTGTGCTGAGTTAACCAGAGAATTCCTGGAATGGTTGGGGTGGGAAGGGAACTGAAGGATCATCCAGTTCCAACCCCAGGGACACCTCCCGCTATCCCAGGTTGCTCCAACCCGGCCTTGGACACTCCCAGGGATCCAGGAGCAGCCACAGCTTCTCTGGGAAACCCATCCCAGCCCCTCCCTATCCTCACAGCCAGGAATTCCTTCCCAGTCTTCCATCTATCCCTGCCCTCTGGCAGTGGGAAGCCATTCCCTGTGTCCTGTCCCTCCAT
>NW_020932254.1:0-4690 GCF_003984885.1 Neopelma chrysocephalum | reverse complement strand
TGTCAAAGCATTTGATCCACAGGCAACCTTTTGATTCCTGTTTGAGTCGAGCAGGTGGGGATTATTTGCAGGTGAAAGCACCAATTATAATTATAATTTGTGTATGAAGGCTCTGTCATTATTCACAGCCTTAACAACAGCAATCCAGCTCAGAACCCACCCAAACAACCCACAGGAGAACCGCGTGATCATTCAGCCCTTTGTTTCCAAAGCAGGAGTTGCCTCCAGGCTCGGAGGCGCTTCCCTCCCACATCCCAAAAATCCAACTGTTGTGCAGCCCCTGCAAGTCCAGGCAAAGGCAGGGAAGCAGCAGAACGCCAGGTACTCACATCATTGGACTGGAACAGCCTGGTCATGGCAAAAAAAGCTTCCGTGGCTTCGGTGGTTCCAAAGTGTTCGCCCTGGAATTCCCACAGAAGGAGCAAGAGGAAAAATCAGCGTCGTTACTGAGCTGCTTCCACCTTTCACCCCCATTTTTAATCCCCTCCCACGCACCAGGAATCTGTTCCCACAGATTTTTCCCTCCCTCACCTCCTTTCCCAGGGGATACATGTCAAGTTTACCCCTGGAGTTTCAATATAAATCCCATTCCCAGCGAGGGAATATTTTGCCGAGTAGTTTTCCTGCTGACAGGGTGAGCTTGGAAAATTCTTTCCTACTGAAAGCTGGCAGGAATCAGCCTCGGGAACATTCACTCTGGCTGGGAAGGAATTCCAACAGTTACCTGGTTCAGCAGGTAAAGGATCTTGGTGAGGATGTGAAGGCATCTCCGTGGATTTATGGGGGTCTCGTTGAAGATCCGTGCCTGGAAACATGGAATAAATACTGATTTAGTGTAAAGCAACAATAATTATTTCTCTTTCACCACAAAAAGTAAAGAAATTTTCAACCAAGACACTTATAATTTTCATTCAACTCTTAAATGTCTCTCAATTCTAAATATGTGTCCCAGAGAACACATTCCTGTCGTTCAGCTCATCCATCTTTAGTTTGCTGGATCTGAACAACCACTCAATTTACCACCTGGAACTAACAAAAATACCTTAAAATAAAACACTTTTTATTCAGAAATAAAACACTTTTTTCCTTCAGAAACAGCCCCCTGAGACACCACATGTCCACGTGGATCATGTCATCTAATTACCCCACAAAGCCCCCTCATTAAGTGCAGATAAAGTGACTTTATTTACACCCTCTGCGGTTTTAAATTAACTGCATTATTTATCCATTCACATTTCCTGAAGGGAAAAAAAAACCCTAGAGTTAAACAGCATTATATCCTGATTATTCCTACCTCCTGGAGCACAGCACTCTTCTCCAGATGCTGGAAAGGATTGGAGCCACTACCTGAGGAAGAAGAGACCAGTTAAGGAAACGAATTCCTCACAAAACTTTCTTAAGAATTCTCTTTGTTAAGTTGTTATGTTTAGAGCTACAGAAAAAAAAAAAAAGGAGGTGCATTTTCAACATAGCTGGAAGGTGAGGAGAAGAAAGGAGGTTAATAGTTAATTTGCATTAATATCCCTTTACATAAAAGGATTTGCACCTTAATTTTTTTTTGCCTAGATCCCCTATTTTTATCCCTTGAGGCACCAAAAGCACTGAAGGCATCAGGGCTTCATGATGATGATCAGGACCCAAAACAGAAGTGAAACCACCTCCCAGAGCCACCATAGGACACAAAAACCCCTCCAATTCCTCCTTTTCTGATCGTTTATTCCTCGTTCTCACACCCCGAGCAGAAGGAAAGCGAAAATGAAACGAAACGGTCCAGGCAGGGGAGATGCTGAAAGGCTTCTCAGAAGCCTTTTGGGTTTTGTTTGTGTATCAAAATGACTTATGAAGTGTTTATTGGTTTAGATGTTACAACGCTCTTCAGGCACGGAGATAAATATAAGCACAAAAATAAATATATGGAATCTCTTCCTGAAGGGAGGGAGCACCTGCACAGGGCAGAGATGGATAAAATCCTCTCTGTGTGGAAACAGGGAGAACAAACAGGCCCCAGTTCCTTCGGATTCAGAAATACTTTGACAATCAGTTCTTAGGGCTGAAGCACAAATCCCCCCGAGCTGGGAGAGGCGGGAGACCATGGAATGGTTCGGGCTGGAAGGGATTTTAAGCATCACCCAATCCCACCTGGGAGGGGACACCTCCCGCTATCCCAGGTTGCTCCAGCCCGGCCTTGGACACTTCCAGGGACGCAGGGGCAGCCTGTGCCTGTTCCTCATCACCCTCAGGCCTCTCCCGAGCCCACCAGACCCCCCCGTACCGGACTCCTCGTCCTTCTTATCGAACTTCTTGATCATGGCGGCCGCGCTCCCTCAGCCGCTCCCGCTCCCTCCGAGCGCCGCCGCCGCCTCACGGCCCCGCAGGAAGCACCGCCCCCCGCCGCACGCCGCGCCCGCTGATTGGGTGGTGGAGCTGTCAATCAACCCCTCGGGGCGGCTTCGCGCCTTCCGCGGGGCTGAAGGGGCGGGGCCGAGGGGGTGGGGGGGGGAGTCTTAAAAGGGCCGCGCGCGTTGTGTGAGGGGAGTGTGAGGGGCCGGGCGCGAGGGAAGGAAAATCGGGGAAATCGCGTGGAAATCGCGTGGAAATCGCGTGGAAATCGCATGGAGCTCCCGTGGCAAAGGGGCCATTTGAGTCCCCGACAAAAAAAAAGAATTCATGTGTAAGTCGCGTGTAACTCGCGTTTAACTCGTGTTTAACTCAGGTGTAACTCACACATAACTCCCATGAAACTCAAGTGTAACTCATATATAACACACTTAACTCACCTGTAACTCGCACATAACTCACCTGTAACTCATGAGTAACTCACACATAACTCACATGTTACTCCCATGTAACTTACATATTATTCACATGTAACTCCCATGTAACTCCCATGTAACTCCCATGTAACTCCCATGTAACTCCCATGTAACTCACATATAACTCACATATAACTCACATATAACTCACGTGTTATTAGGAATTAAAGGCTAAAAAAATTAGGAATATGGGTCAAAATTTAGGAACTAAAAGCTGAAAAGATTAGGAATAAGGATATGAAAGTTTGGAGTTAAAAGCTAAGAAATGTAGGAGTACGGAAAAAAATTAGGAATCAAAAGATGAAAAAATGAGAAATAAGGATATGAATTTAGGAATTAAAAGCTAAACAAATTTGGAAGAAGGATATGAGAATTTGGAGTTAAAAGCTAAAAAAATAAATTGGGATCGTGGATAAAAAAATTAGGAATTAAAAACTAGGGAAATTAGGATTACACTTAAAAACCTACGAATGGAAAGCTAAGAAAATTAGGAATATGGATAAAAAAAATCAGGAATTAAAAGCTGAAAAAACCTGTTGCAATATCATGTTCCCCAGTGTTTTTATTCCATGGCTCAGCCTTTAATACATCCTGCTTATTTATACTCCAACCGCATCCAGGTGGAATTTCCTCCCGGAGGAATTCCTGCTCTTTTTATTTGTCCTTAATTCCTGATGATGATGATGATTATTATTATTATTTCCTTGGAGGGGCTCCATATTTTTGTAGGCAAAATGTCAGCACTGCAATTTCTCCCTGGATCAGGAAAATACTCCCTCCCTCCTTATTTTCAGGACCCTGTTTTGATTTTTACAGGTGCCTCCAGCTTTGGCCAGCCCCCTGAACTAATTAACAGTCTGAACTAATTAACAGTCATTCCAATTAGAGCAGGGAAGCAACTTTCTGGGAAATCATTCCATCTACAGTCAACAGGGGTGAACCACACCCGCAGATATTCCCGGGAGATAAGAAGATTTTTGGGATGAACTCACATCCTGAGGGGGTTTTACGTCCTCGGAGCAGGAACACGAGTGGGAGCCGACAAGAAATGAGTGAATTCCTGGTTAATTCCCCAAAGGAAAGCAAAAGTAGATGGATAATTTCTGTTCCTTTGCTGCATCATTTTGGTTTCTGTTTGGGAAGTGAATCCCAAGGGATATTTTTTTCCCAGGGTTGCTCCTCATCCCTGCTGCTGGCACCTTAAACCGGGCGCTTTGACTCCCTTTAAGCTCCGGTCCTGGCCTAGAATCCAGCTTTTCTCACCCAAAAATCCCTGGTTCAGGAGTCACAGCCAACACCACAACCCTTCCACGTGTGACATCCAAGGATGAACAGGGAAATCCCATATTGCTCCTCAACCACTTCAGTGTGTGGGGGTGCATTCCCCAGGCCCCCCCTCCCTGGAATTCCCACTCCCCATCCCAGATGGATGGCGAAGTGTGGGCAGGACTGTCCCAGGAATTCTTGCCTGGCAAAATTGGGAGTGAATTGTTCCTACCAGGGACACCTCCCACTGTCCCAGGTTGCTCCAACCCGGCCTTGGACACTTCCAGGGATCCAGGGGCAGCCACAGCTTCCCTGGGCAAGGAGTCCTTTATCTCCCTATTTCGAGATTCCTTTATTTCTCTGTCTCTTTGGAGGCTCAGAAGGAAGGGGTTTGGAGCTCATGGAAAAGTTGGATTAGCACTCGCTCTGATTGTTCTGACCACTGAATTAATTCAGATAAAACCCAAAACCAGGCACCAAGAGAAGCTGGAAAGACATCTAGATCCTAAATATTGGAATTCTGATGGGAGACAGCGTGAAGAAAGGCCGGGGAAAAGGAGAGAACCCTCCTGCCCTGAGGGACTCACATCATCCAGGGTGTGGTAGGAGCC
>NW_020932253.1:0-4691 GCF_003984885.1 Neopelma chrysocephalum | reverse complement strand
TGTCAAAGCATTTGATCCACAGGCAACCTTTTGATTCCTGTTTGAGTTGAGCAGGTGGGGATTATTTGCAGGTGAAAGCACCAATTATAATTATAATTTGTGTATGAAGGCTCTGTCATTATTCACAGCCTTAACAACAGCAATCCAGCTCAGAACCCACCCAAACAACCCACAGGAGAACCGCGTGATCATTCAGCCCTTTGTTTCCAAAGCAGGAGTTGCCTCCAGGCTCGGAGGCGCTTCCCTCCCACATCCCAAAAATCCAACTGTTGTGCAGTCCCTGCAAGTCCAGGCAAAGGCAGGGAAGCAGCAGAACGCCAGGTACTCACATCATTGGACTGGAACAACCTGGTCATGGCAAAAAAAGCTTCCGTGGCTTCGGTGGTTCCAAAGTGTTCGCCCTGGAATTCCCACAGAAGGAGCAAGAGGAAAAATCAGCGTCGTTACTGAGCTGCCTCCACCTTTCACCCCCATTTTTAATCCCCTCCCACGCACCAGGAATCTGTTCCCGCAGATTTTTCCCTCCCTCACCTCCTTTCCCAGGGGATACATGTCAAGTTTACCCCCTGGAATTTCAATATAAATCCCATTCCCAGAGAGGGAATAGTTTGCCAAGTAGTTTTCCTGCTGACAGGGTGAGCTTGGAAAATTCTTTCCTACTGAAAGCTGGCAGGAATCAGCCTCGGGAAAATTCACTCTGGCTGGGAAGGAATTCCAACAGTTACCTGGTTCAGCAGGTAAAGGATCTTGGTGAGGATGTGAAGGCATCTCCGTGGATTTATGGGGGTCTCGTTGAAGATCCGTGCCTGGAAACATGGAATAAATACTGATTTAGTGTAAAGCAACAATAATTATTTCTCTTTCACCACAAAAAGGAAAGAAATTTTCAACCAAGTCACTCATAATTTTTATTCAACTCTAAATGTCTCTCAATTCTAAATATGTGTCCCAGAGAACACATTCCTGTCGTTCAGCTCATCCATCTTTAGTTTGCTGGATCTGAACAACCACTCAATTTACCACCTGGAACTAACAAAAATACCTTAAAATAAAACACTTTTTATTCAGAAATAAAACATTTTTTTCCTTCAGAAACAGCCCCCTGAGACACCACATGTCCATGTGGATCATGTCATCTTATTACCCCACAAAGCCCCCTCATTAAGTGCAGATAAAGTGACTTTATTTACACCCTCTGCGGTTTTAAATTAACTACATTAATTTATCCATTCTCATTTCCTGAAGGGGAAAAACCCCCTAGAGTTAAACAGCATTATATCCTGATTATTCCTACCTCCTGGAGCACAGCACTCTTCTCCAGATGCTGGAAAGGATTGGAGCCACTACCTGAGGAAGAAGAGACCAGTTAAAGAAACGAATTCCTCACAAAACTTTCTTAAGAATTCTCTTTGTTAAGTTGTTATGTTTAGAGCTACAGAAAAAAAAAAAAAGGAGGTGCATTTTCAACATAGCTGGAAGGTGAGGAGAAGAAAGGAGGTTAATAGTTAATTTGCATTAATATCCCTTTACATAAAAGGATTTGCACCTTAATTTTTTTTTGCCTAGATCCCCTATTTTTATCCCTTGAGGCACCAAAAGCACTGAAGGCATCAGGGCTTCATGATGATGATCAGGACCCAAAACAGAAGTGAAACCACCTCCCAGAGCCACCATAGGACACAAAAACCCCTCCAATTCCTCCTTTTCTGATCGTTTATTCCTCGTTCTCACACCCCGAGCAGAAGGAAAGCGAAAATGAAACGAAACGGTCCAGGCAGGGGAGATGCTGAAAGGCTTCTCAGAAGCCTTTTGGGTTTTGTTTGTGTATCAAAATGACTTATGAAGTGTTTATTGGTTTAGATGTTACAACGCTCTTCAGGCACGGAGATAAATATAAGCACAAAAATAAATATATGGAATCTCTTCCTGAAGGGAGGGAGCACCTGCACAGGGCAGAGATGGATAAAATCCTCTCTGTGTGGAAACAGGGAGAACAAACAGGCCCCAGTTCCTTCGGATTCAGAAATACTTTGACAATCAGTTCTTAGGGCTGAAGCACAAATCCCCCCGAGCTGGGAGAGGCGGGAGACCATGGAATGGTTCGGGCTGGAAGGGATTTTAAGCATCACCCAATCCCACCTGGGAGGGGACACCTCCCGCTATCCCAGGTTGCTCCAGCCCGGCCTTGGACACTTCCAGGGACGCAGGGGCAGCCTGTGCCTGTTCCTCATCACCCTCAGGCCTCTCCCGAGCCCACCAGACCCCCCCCGTACCGGACTCCTCGTCCTTCTTATCGAACTTCTTGATCATGGCGGCCGCGCTCCCTCAGCCGCTCCCGCTCCCTCCGAGCGCCGCCGCCGCCTCACGGCCCCGCAGGAAGCACCGCCCCCCGCCGCACGCCGCGCCCGCTGATTGGGTGGTGGAGCTGTCAATCAACCCCTCGGGGCGGCTTCGCGCCTTCCGCGGGGCTGAAGGGGCGGGGCCGAGGGGGTGGGGGGGGGAGTCTTAAAAGGGCCGCGCGCGTTGTGTGAGGGGAGTGTGAGGGGCCGGGCGCGAGGGAAGGAAAATCGGGGAAATCGCGTGGAAATCGCGTGGAAATCGCGTGGAAATCGCATGGAGCTCCCGTGGCAAAGGGGCCATTTGAGTCCCCGACAAAAAAAAAGAATTCATGTGTAAGTCGCGTGTAACTCGCGTTTAACTCGTGTTTAACTCAGGTGTAACTCACACATAACTCCCATGAAACTCAAGTGTAACTCATATATAACACACTTAACTCACCTGTAACTCGCACATAACTCACCTGTAACTCATGAGTAACTCACACATAACTCACATGTTACTCCCATGTAACTTACATATTATTCACATGTAACTCCCATGTAACTCCCATGTAACTCCCATGTAACTCCCATGTAACTCCCATGTAACTCACATATAACTCACATATAACTCACATATAACTCACGTGTTATTAGGAATTAAAGGCTAAAAAAATTAGGAATATGGGTCAAAATTTAGGAACTAAAAGCTGAAAAGATTAGGAATAAGGATATGAAAGTTTGGAGTTAAAAGCTAAGAAATGTAGGAGTACGGAAAAAAATTAGGAATCAAAAGATGAAAAAATGAGAAATAAGGATATGAATTTAGGAATTAAAAGCTAAACAAATTTGGAAGAAGGATATGAGAATTTGGAGTTAAAAGCTAAAAAAATAAATTGGGATCGTGGATAAAAAAATTAGGAATTAAAAACTAGGGAAATTAGGATTACACTTAAAAACCTACGAATGGAAAGCTAAGAAAATTAGGAATATGGATAAAAAAAATCAGGAATTAAAAGCTGAAAAAACCTGTTGCAATATCATGTTCCCCAGTGTTTTTATTCCATGGCTCAGCCTTTAATACATCCTGCTTATTTATACTCCAACCGCATCCAGGTGGAATTTCCTCCCGGAGGAATTCCTGCTCTTTTTATTTGTCCTTAATTCCTGATGATGATGATGATTATTATTATTATTTCCTTGGAGGGGCTCCATATTTTTGTAGGCAAAATGTCAGCACTGCAATTTCTCCCTGGATCAGGAAAATACTCCCTCCCTCCTTATTTTCAGGACCCTGTTTTGATTTTTACAGGTGCCTCCAGCTTTGGCCAGCCCCCTGAACTAATTAACAGTCTGAACTAATTAACAGTCATTCCAATTAGAGCAGGGAAGCAACTTTCTGGGAAATCATTCCATCTACAGTCAACAGGGGTGAACCACACCCGCAGATATTCCCGGGAGATAAGAAGATTTTTGGGATGAACTCACATCCTGAGGGGGTTTTACGTCCTCGGAGCAGGAACACGAGTGGGAGCCGACAAGAAATGAGTGAATTCCTGGTTAATTCCCCAAAGGAAAGCAAAAGTAGATGGATAATTTCTGTTCCTTTGCTGCATCATTTTGGTTTCTGTTTGGGAAGTGAATCCCAAGGGATATTTTTTTCCCAGGGTTGCTCCTCATCCCTGCTGCTGGCACCTTAAACCGGGCGCTTTGACTCCCTTTAAGCTCCGGTCCTGGCCTAGAATCCAGCTTTTCTCACCCAAAAATCCCTGGTTCAGGAGTCACAGCCAACACCACAACCCTTCCACGTGTGACATCCAAGGATGAACAGGGAAATCCCATATTGCTCCTCAACCACTTCAGTGTGTGGGGGTGCATTCCCCAGGCCCCCCCTCCCTGGAATTCCCACTCCCCATCCCAGATGGATGGCGAAGTGTGGGCAGGACTGTCCCAGGAATTCTTGCCTGGCAAAATTGGGAGTGAATTGTTCCTACCAGGGACACCTCCCACTGTCCCAGGTTGCTCCAACCCGGCCTTGGACACTTCCAGGGATCCAGGGGCAGCCACAGCTTCCCTGGGCAAGGAGTCCTTTATCTCCCTATTTCGAGATTCCTTTATTTCTCTGTCTCTTTGGAGGCTCAGAAGGAAGGGGTTTGGAGCTCATGGAAAAGTTGGATTAGCACTCGCTCTGATTGTTCTGACCACTGAATTAATTCAGATAAAACCCAAAACCAGGCACCAAGAGAAGCTGGAAAGACATCTAGATCCTAAATATTGGAATTCTGATGGGAGACAGCGTGAAGAAAGGCCGGGGAAAAGGAGAGAACCCTCCTGCCCTGAGGGACTCACATCATCCAGGGTGTGGTAGGAGCC
>NW_020932252.1:0-530 GCF_003984885.1 Neopelma chrysocephalum | reverse complement strand
AGGGTGGGGAGGCCCTGGCACAGGTTGCCCAGAGAAGCTGTGGCTGCCCCTGGATCCCTGGAAGTGTCCAAGGCCAGGTTGGACGGGGCTTGGAGCAACCTGGGCTGGTGGAAGGTGTCCCTGCCCATGGCAGGGGGTGGAACAAGATGAACTTTAAGGTCCCTTCCAATCCAAACCATTCTGGGATTCCATGATTCCATGATTCCATCCTTGCCCAACTCAAACGGAGGCAAACTCCAGGAAATCTCTCATGGTGCTGCTTTAACCAAATGAGTCAAAGGCAGCACAAAGGCACCATCACTTATCTGCCATTATCAAGAAAAGGAACAAACTTACAATTATTAATTTTTCCAAGAAAGTCCCCTCAGAAACCATTTAACAAAAAGCCTCAGAGCAAATCCTTGTGCTTTGCTCACACACAAGCACAGACATCCAGAGCCACGTCACCTCAGACCAGGCCAGGCTGCACCATCAGTTTGCTATTCTCAAGTAAATTAAAATCATAAATTATTTTTTGATGTCCTCCTTTC
>NW_020932251.1:0-540 GCF_003984885.1 Neopelma chrysocephalum | reverse complement strand
GTTCCCTGTGAGGGTGGGGAGGCCCTGGCACAGGTTGCCCAGAGAAGGTGTGACTGCCCCTGGATCCCTGGAAGTGTCCAAGGCCAGGTTGGATGGGGCTTGGAGCAACCTGGGCTGGTGGAAGGTGTCCCTGCCCATGGCAGGGGGTGGAATGGGATGGGCTTTAAGGTCCCTTCCAACCCAAACCATTCTGGGATTCCATGATTCCAAGATTCCATCCTTGCCCAACTCAACCAGATGCAAACTCCAGGAAATCTCTCATGGTGCTGCTGTAATCAAACGATTCAAAGGCAGCACAAGGGCATCATCACTTATCAACCATTATCCAGAAAAGGATCAAACTTACAATAATTAATTTATCCAAGAAAGTCCCCTCAGAAACCATTTAACAAAAAACCTCAGAGCAAATCCTTGTGCTTTGCTCACACACGAGCAGAGACATCCAGAGCCACCTCACCTCAGACCAGGCCAGGCTGCACAATCAGTTTGCTACTCTCAAGTAAATTAAAATCATAAATTATTTTTTGATGTCCTCCTTTC
>NW_020932250.1:0-746 GCF_003984885.1 Neopelma chrysocephalum | reverse complement strand
AGCACAACCCAAACCTCCTGAAATCATTTAACCGATTACACAAAAAATATCCAAGGGTTTTCATGCTTCAATCTTCCTAAAAAGAGCCAAAGGGAATCTGAAATGTTCCCAAAACCATCCAGCTTGGAACTGGAAACAAGGATAACAACTTTATCCCAAAGGCTAATTTACTGGAGTTGTAAATGCCCAAAGACACGGGATTACAAGGGAGCTGCTTTCCCTACAGTAACTGGATAGCCTGGAGCACTTGAATTCAGCAAAATAAGGATTTTTTTTTATTATTTTCCCTGGGTTTTTTTAGCCAGAGATGGCTTCCAGCTGCTCCTCTGCAAAAACCAGGGAGCAACCGTGCCCGTGGAAAGAGGAGTTTGGAGTTGCCCAGGTTAGACCTGTCCCAGGATCATGAATTTTGGGCACTTCCACAGCTCTGAACAGCTCCAAAGATCTCGAAGAGCTTCACCAGGAATGCTGAGAGCTCTCCCAGGGTACATGGGGACACCAGAGGTGCTGAAAGTCAACTTGTACCTTCAGAAACCTCCTCCCAATGTTGTATCCACCACTCTCCATCCCTGCCTGCTGCAGGTGACATACAGGGAATTTAGAGCAGAACTTCCACTGCCCTGTCCCAGGACCATGAATTTTGGACACCTCCACAGCTCTGAACAGCTCCAGAGGTCTCAAAGAGAAACACCAGGAGAGCTGAGAGCTCTCCCAGGTTATGTGGGGACATCAGAGGTGCTGAAAGT
>NW_020932249.1:0-726 GCF_003984885.1 Neopelma chrysocephalum | reverse complement strand
AGCACAACCCAAACCTCCTGAAATCATTTAACCGATTACACAAAAAAATATCCAAGGGTTTTCATGCTTCAATCTTCCTAAAAAGAGCCAAAGGGAATCTGAAATGTTCCCAAAACCATCCAGCTTGGAAGTGGAAACAAGGATAACAACTTTATCCCAAAGGCTAATTTACTGGAGTTGTAAATGCCCAAAGACATGGGATTACAAGGGAGCTGTTTTCCCTACAGTAACTGGATAGCCTGGAGCACTTGAATTCAGCAAAATAAGGATTGTTTTTTTATTTTCCCTGGTTTTTTTCAGCCAGAGATGGCTTCCAGCTGCTCCCCTGCAAAAACCAGGGAGCAACCGTGCCCGTGGAAAGAGGAGTTTGGAGTTGCCCGGGTTAGACCTGTCCCAGGATCATGAATTTTGGGCACTTCCACAGCTCTGAACAGCTCCAGAGGTCTCAAAGGGCAACACCAGGAGAGCTGAGAGCTCTCCCAGGGTACATGGGGACACCAGAGGTGCTGAAAGTCAACTTGTACCTTCAGAAACCTCCTCCCAATGTTGTATCCACCACTCTCCATCCCTGCCTGCTGCTGGTGACATACAGGGAATTTAGAGCAGAACTTCCTCTGCCCTGTCCCAGGACCATGAATTTTGGACACTTCCACAGCTCTGAACAGCTCCAGGGGTCTCAAAGGGCAACACCAGGAACACTGAGAGCTCTCCCAGGTTATGTGGGGA
>NW_020932248.1:0-1112 GCF_003984885.1 Neopelma chrysocephalum | reverse complement strand
AAAAGCGATTTTCCATTGTTATTCACGGGAATTTCCAGTAATCAAGTCGAATTTCCATTAATAAAAGGGATTTTTCCATTAATAAAGGTGATTTTCCATTAAAAAGTGATTTTTCACCAATAAAAGAGATTTTTCTGTTAATAAAGTTGATTTTCCACTGAGATGGTTTTCCACAAATAAAAGCGATTTTCCATAAATAAAAGTGATTTTTTCCATTAATAACGTTGATTTTCCATTAATAAGTGATTTTTCCACTAATAAAAGCAATTTGTCCATCAATAAAAGGGATTTTCCATTAATAAAGTTGATTCTCCAATAACAAAGGTGATTTTCCATTAATAAAGGTGATTTTCCATTAATAAGTGATTTTTCACTAATAAAAGAGATTTTTCCATTAATAAAGTTGATTTTCCATTAATAAGAGATTTTCCCACGAATAAAATGGATTTGTCCATTAATAAAAGGGATTTTCCATGGATAAAGTTGATTTGTCCATTAATAAAGGTGATTTTCCATTAATGAGTGATTTTTCCATGAATAAAGTTGATTTTCCATCAATAAACGGGATTTTTCCCTTCCTAAGAGCGATTTTCCACCCGTGAAGTCGATTTCCCAATTCCAAAGGTGATTTTCCATGGATAAAGACAATTTTTTTTTCCCACCTGGAATTTTCCCTAAATCTGCAGATTCCCACGAGATTCCCGTTAACTTGGGAAACCTCCGGAAAAACAACCAAATCCCATAAATTCACTAAAAAAAAAAACCCTCCATAAATCCATAAATCCCTAAATCCATAAATCCATAAATCCCTAAATCCCCAAATCCATGAGTTTTGTTCCCCTCCGGATCCGGAAGCGGCGGCTCCGGGAGCGACATCCCCGTTTCCCAGGTTTTTTTAACCCCGGGGGAAAAGTGAGAACGGGACGGAAAATCCCGGAATAGAAATGAAATCCCGGCTCCTCCTAATCCCGACTTAATCCCCCGCCCGGCAACGCTCCGGCCCCTTCATTCCAACCCCACTCCCGCCCCGGATTTCCTTGGAATTACGTCATTACGGGAACGACGACGTCGGACAAATCCCCTCCTGATCCCCCCGTGGGAAGCGGAGAATC
>NW_020932247.1:0-1164 GCF_003984885.1 Neopelma chrysocephalum | reverse complement strand
TTTCCATTAATAAAGGTGATTTTCCATTAATAAGTGATTTTTCACTAATAAAAGAGATTTTTCCATTAATAAAGTTGATTTTCCATTAATAAGGGATTTTCCCACGAATAAAAGCGATTTGTCCATTAATAAAAGGGATTTTCCATTAAAAAAGTTGATTTTCCAATATCAAAGATGATTTTCCACAAATAAAAGCGATTTTCCATAAATAAAAGTGATTTTTCCACTAATAAAGTCGAATTTCCATTAATAAAAGAGATTTTTCCATTAATAGAGTTGATTTTCCATTAATAAGAGATTTTCCCATGAATAAAAGTGATTTGTCCATTAATAAAAGGGATTTTCCATGGATAAAGTTGATTCTCCAATTACAAAGATGATTTTCCATTAATAAAGGTGATTTTCCATTAATAAGTGATTTTTCACTAATAAAAGAGATTTTTCCATTAATAAAGTTGATTTTCCATTAATAAGAGATTTTCCCACGAATAAAAGCGATTTGTCCATTAATAAAAGGGATTTTCCATGGATAAAGTTGATTTGTCCATTAATAAAGGTGATTTTCCATTAATGAGTGATTTTTCCATGAATAAAGTTGATTTTCCATCAATAAACGGGATTTTTCCCTTCCTAAGAGCGATTTTCCACCCGTGAAGTCGATTTCCCAATTCCAAAGGTGATTTTCCATGGATAAAGGCAATTTTTTTTTCCCACCTGGAATTTTCCCTAAATCTGCAGATTCCCACGAGATTCCCGTTAACTTGGGAAACCTCCGGAAAAACAACCAAATCCCATAAATTCACTAAAAAAAAAACCCCTCCATAAATCCATAAATCCCTAAATCCATAAATCCATAAATCCCTAAATCCCCAAATCCATGAGTTTTGTTCCCCTCCGGATCCGGAAGCGGCGGCTCCGGGAGCGACATCCCTGTTTCCCAGGTTTTTTTAACCCCGGGGGAAAAGTGAGAACGGGACGGAAAATCCCGGAATAGAAACGAAATCCCGGCTCCTCCTAATCCCGACTTAATCCCCCGCCCGGCAACGCTCCGGCCCCTTCATTCCAACCCCACTCCCGCCCCGGATTTCCTTGGAATTACGTCATTACGGGAACGGCCACGTCGGACAAATCCCCTCCTGATCCCCCCGTGGGAAGCGGAGAATC
>NW_020932246.1:0-428 GCF_003984885.1 Neopelma chrysocephalum | reverse complement strand
TTTCCATTAATAAAGGTGATTTTCCATTAATAAGTGATTTTTCACTAATAAAAGAGATTTTTCCATTAATAAAGTTGATTTTCCATTAATAAGGGATTTTCCCACGAATAAAAGCGATTTGTCCATTAATAAAAGGGATTTTCCATTAAAAAAGTTGATTTTCCAATATCAAAGATGATTTTCCACAAATAAAAGCGATTTTCCATAAATAAAAGTGATTTTTCCACTAATAAAGTCGAATTTCCATTAATAAAAGAGATTTTTCCATTAATAGAGTTGATTTTCCATTAATAAGAGATTTTCCCATGAATAAAAGTGATTTGTCCATTAATAAAAGGGATTTTCCATGGATAAAGTTGATTCTCCAATTACAAAGATGATTTTCCATTAATAAAGGTGATTTTCCATTAATAAGTGATTTTTCACTA
>NW_020932245.1:0-428 GCF_003984885.1 Neopelma chrysocephalum | reverse complement strand
TTTCCATTAATAAAGGTGATTTTCCATTAATAAGTGATTTTTCACTAATAAAAGAGATTTTTCCATTAATAAAGTTGATTTTCCATTAATAAGGGATTTTCCCACGAATAAAAGCGATTTGTCCATTAATAAAAGGGATTTTCCATTAAAAAAGTTGATTTTCCAATATCAAAGATGATTTTCCACAAATAAAAGCGATTTTCCATAAATAAAAGTGATTTTTCCACTAATAAAGTCGAATTTCCATTAATAAAAGAGATTTTTCCATTAATAGAGTTGATTTTCCATTAATAAGAGATTTTCCCATGAATAAAAGTGATTTGTCCATTAATAAAAGGGATTTTCCATGGATAAAGTTGATTCTCCAATTACAAAGATGATTTTCCATTAATAAAGGTGATTTTCCATTAATAAGTGATTTTTCACTA
>NW_020932244.1:0-385 GCF_003984885.1 Neopelma chrysocephalum | reverse complement strand
GAGCTGGGATAGATTTCCAGTTTTGATCATTAGCACACAGCCCTGATCTTCATCCTTAGTTTCTTATTGGTACTGGTTGGATTGATGAAGTAGGGTGTGGATTGATTAAATAGGCAAGATTTTTTCAGAGTCCCCCCTTGGTAGTTTTGTGTTTAACTATTTGCATTAAGCTGCAATGATCCTCACCCAGACTAACCACAAAAGTGTTTCTGCCCTTCAGAGTTCAACAAAGGCACCAGCACCTTACAGCTTCTGTCTGCCTCTATGGAAGGAGCGTGGCAGTGAACAACTACCCTTGGGATAAAGTTAAAAAAGAAAGCTACGTGATTTCCTTTACAGCCTATTTAATCAATCCACACCCTACTTCATCAATCCAACCAGTACC
>NW_020932243.1:0-349 GCF_003984885.1 Neopelma chrysocephalum | reverse complement strand
GAGCTGGGATAGATTTCCAGTTTTGATCATTAGCACACAGCCCTGATCTTCATCCTTAGTTTCTTATTGGTACTGGTTGGATTGATGAAGTAGGGTGTGGATTGATTAAATAGGCTGTAAAGGAAATCACGTAGCTTTCTTTTTTAACTTTATCCCAAGGGTAGTTGTTCACTGCCACGCTCCTTCCATAGAGGCAGACAGAAGCTGTAAGGTGCTGGTGCCTTTGTTGAACTCTGAAGGGCAGAAACACTTTTGTGGTTAGTCTGGGTGAGGATCATTGCAGCTTAATGCAAATAGTTAAACACAAAACTACCAAGGGGGGACTCTGAAAAAATCTTGCCTATTTAAT
>NW_020932242.1:0-4004 GCF_003984885.1 Neopelma chrysocephalum | reverse complement strand
TTGATTTACAATTACTTTGTCTCAAAGGCACTGCCTATAATGCCAATACAAATCTAACGCCTGGTAGCAAGCCTCTGAAAAGCTTTTCATCTCCTTCTTACTCAGAGACTTCAAATTTAACTCCCAAAGCCTTCACAGGGAAATTTTTCCCCATGGCATGCCCTGTGCAGAGTGTAACCTTTAATGCCCACAGTGACAGTACCTGCCACAGGCTCTTCAGACCACAGCCAAAGACTACCAAAGTCATTGAAAAACAATGGCAAAGAACACTGTTACTTTCAAGTAAGACTGGTGCAAAGAGAGGAATCTTCTCAAAAGACAGAGGCAACACAATAAATTAATAACTGGACAAGACAAGCTTTATTAAATCACTGTATTCAACTACAATTGGCCTCTACTTTTTACACTCCTTGTGTCACTCCATGACTTTGACCTTCAGCAAGCAGAAGCATTAAGACACTCCCATGAAGGTATTCAGACCAGGATCAAGCTGCCAACTTGCTTGCTCACAGCACTGACACGCAGCAAGTTGCTTTAGTTACAAATTGTGACCTGCCGACCAACTGGGAAATCTGCAACACACACTATGAAAACAGAACCACCAAGATATTCCACTCCCTCATGTAATCGTCATGATTTTGTTTTGCTTGTTAGTTTTATGTGCAGTCACTGACAAATCCCCCAAAGGAAAAAAAAAGAGGTGGCAGCCTCATGGACAATCAACTTCCTTAAGGCAAACCTAACTCCTCATGAGCATAATAGAATCATTCAACCTTCCTACGTCAAGCAACCCAGAAGTGTTTTCTTAGATTGCACAAGTGTGTTTTCAGTAACAGAATCACATAACACTGGAGGTGGGAAAGGACCTCCAGAGGTCATCTGGTCAAACAGACCCTGCTCAAACAGAGCTACTGAGACATAGTGGCCCAAGACCATAGCCACACAGGTCTTGAGTATCAGCTCCAAGGAGGGAAGCTCCATCCACGAGCACCCTAGAAATCCTCTGCCAGTGCTTGGTCACTCTCACAGTAAAAAAAAAAAAAAGATTTCCCAATAGTCACAGGAGAGCTCCCATGTTTCGGCTTGTGTCTGTTTTCACTGGGCAAGCGTTAAAATAGCCTGGCTTAGGCTCTTCACCCTGCTATCAGATACACATCATACACCCTGGAAAAGATTTCGTATCAAATCTTCTGCAGGTTCAACAGCCTGGAAGCAGCATTCTTAGTCCCTTCCTCATAGGACAGATGATCTAGTCCCTTCATCATCCTTGTGGACCCTTGCTAGCTGCACTCCGGTATGTCCATCTCTATTTATGCTGAGGAGCCCAGCACTGGGCACAGTACTCCAACTGTTGCCACAACAGCACTAAGCAGAGGGAGAGGATCAACTCCCTCGATCTGCAAAGTCAGCCAAGAAGCAACAAATGCCTTGAGATGGTTTATTTCTAAAAGAGAACACAGGGCTGGGTATGATTGGTGAAACCTCCACATTTATATGAAAAAAAAAGCAAAGGGATCCTGCTCGACAGCGGGGCAGTCACGTGAGATGAGCTTTCTGGCAAGGTCTTGTTCCCCAAGGCTGAAGTGTGGTCCTGGAAGTCCTGTGATGTCACCAGGGAGTCACTGTGACACCCTTGACAACATACCTTTTGGAGGTGTGGGGCAGCCCTGAAGGGCCACAGTGCCTGGCCTCCTCCATCAGAAACAGACATCTGCACGTGGGGTGACAAAGGACACCCATCCTGCTGGGTGCCTTCTGAGGGCACAGAGAGGATTTGCCGGACAGGTACACTGCAGGGCCCAGGCCACTGGTCCCAACCTGCCATATACCTAGGCTCCAGCTGCCATTGCTGAGAGGCCAGAAAGCCCTTTTCCACCTTCCCGACTCCTGCCTGCACGTGTCAGAGAGGTCAGTCACCATCCTGCCCTGAGAGCTGGAACATGCCATGACACCCCAGTGTCACTCATCTGCCCCAGGATGATCTCTGGCATTTGTGGCAGTCGAAACACAGCTCCGAGGCAGAGCAGGCAACTTTGCACTCAACTTTGGCAGCTTTGCTGCTGGCTGCAGATTGTGTCCCTTGCACAGGTGGATGCAACAGCCTCTTATCTCTTTGTTGTTTGCAGGGCGAGATGAACTTGGAGGAGGACTTGGCAGAAGGCAGCACCTCTTCTTGTGCTGCCAGCACCAACCACATGTCCCAGGCTACACCTCCGGGTGCTTCGGAGAGCCTAAGGTGCCCAATCTGCCTGGACGCCACTAATGACCGAGCCTCCGCGAGCTGGTGTAGCCATCCTGTCTGTTTTTCCTGCCTAGTGGAGTGGTTCCACAGAAGAGTAGTGTGCCCAATATGCCAGTGGTCTTTCCCACACAACTTTCACACGGTGGGAGACACTAACTCCGGGATGTATTCCACTGGGCAGTACGGCAGCTCTGACAGCCGTGCTCAAGGAGGGAGAGCTGGACTCAGCTCTGAGGAAAGGAAGTGGTATCGTTCCTCAGGACGCCAGCACCACAACTCTTTTAGCAGAAGCCGTGGTGGTACCCGGGGCGGTCGCCGTGGCGGTACCCGGGGCGGTCGCCGTGGCAGTAGGCATGGTGGGGTTCGAGAGAGGAACCGAAGCAGGTACCAAAGGCGGCACCACGACGGCCACGGCAGGGTTCAGCAGGCCCAGGGCTACAACCGCTCAAGTAGGAGGAGACGGCAGCAGAGCAGGGCTCAGAACACTGCTCGTGGCAACGGCCGAGCTCCAAGGACCAAACAGCACATCCGAGCTGCCTCAAGGAGATGCAGGCGCCGTCAGCAGGGACCCCGGGTTTCTTTCATGGAACCACAGGTGACAAGGAGCCGATTCCGCCAGAGGTCCCGCAGCACTGTGCGCCAAACACTGAGGGAGAATCTAAGGAGGATGGAACGCGATGAGGGACGAGCTCTAAGGCATGAATGGCACATCCAAGCCTCCTCTAGGAGGAACGAGCACCGTCAGCACAGGCGCCAGCTTTCTTACAGAGAACCACAGGTGACAAGGAACCGACCCAGGGGGAGGTCCCGCAACAGTCGGCATCAAACACTCCGGGAGAATCCAAGGAGGGTGGAACTCGATGAGAGAGGGTTCCTAAGGATCGAACGGGCTGTCCCCCCCTCCTCACGGAGGAGCCAGCGCCGTCAGCGGGAGCGCCGGGTTTCTTTCATCGAACCGCGGGCAACAAGGAGACAAACCCGGGGGACGCCCCGCAGCACTCGGCGCCAAACACTGCGGGAGAATCTAAGGAGGATGGAACGTGACGAGGGACGAGCTCTAAGACTCGAACGGGACGTCCCAACCTCCTCGGGGTGGAGTGAGCACCGTCAGCAGGGCCATCAGGTTTATATCACTGAACCACAGCCAACAAGGAACTGATACCCCTGGACGTGCCACAGCCCTGCTGGGCACAGGGCCTGGTAGCACACCCGACCAAGAAGGGTACTACCGCATGGTTTGTTATTGGTGTCAGGAACAACACCACTTCAGACAAAAAGAGCTCCTACTAAAAATTGCAAAAATAAAGTCAAATCCAGTGTTCAAACTTGGGGATAAGTATTTATTCTCCATCACAAAATTCATCCGAAAATCTCAAGAGACCCTTGCAAGGCCTTTTTAGCTGAGGAGTATAACAAGCATAAAACCTGAATACAGGATTTGTCATCCTGTTTTGTATTTGTCTATAAAATGTGGTACTGAACATTTTGTATGGTTATGCCTAGGCTCCCTACATTGCATTTCCACAGTATGATCAACCACAGATGTTACCATGTTTTCTCTTTCCCGCCCTGGTACCAACACCACCAAAGCCTTATTAGAAATCCTCTTGTCCTTCCACATCACTTCTTTTCTCATGCTTTACTCCAAATATCCCTCAGGATAACTTCACCTGTTACTTACCACTTTTCTCACAAGGTGGCAGCGAAAAGTGAAGTTGATTTACAATTACTTTGTCTCAAAGGCACTGCCTATAATGCCAAT
>NW_020932241.1:0-497 GCF_003984885.1 Neopelma chrysocephalum | reverse complement strand
GCAAGAGGGTTAAGGTTTCCTGTATGTTGTGCTTTTGTCTGGTGCTTGTAGGACCTCTGATAGATGGTTTGATTAGTTCTTTTGATTAGCAAGAGATATTAATTATAAGCTAGTGATGAACAGAGGGTTGCACAGATCTCCTTGCAATTCAGTTGATACAGTCACTCACACTTCAGTTTGATGTGGCTACATGCAATGGATGTGCAACCCTCTGTTCATCACTAGCTTATAATTAATATCTCTTGCTAATCAAAAGAACTAATCAAACCATCTATCAGAGGTCCTACAAGCACCAGACAAAAGCACAACATACAGGAAACCTTAACCCTCTTGCTTTCTCTGTCACCGCACTCCTGGCACATTCAATTTGGAGCTTCACAAAAGGGAAAGAAAATACACACTCTTGTTTTCAAAACATTCAAATTGAAACCACCAATGGTATGAGAAATGGCAAGAGGGTTAAGGTTTCCTGTATGTTGTGCTTTTGTCTGGTGCTT
>NW_020932240.1:0-418 GCF_003984885.1 Neopelma chrysocephalum | reverse complement strand
GCTATGTATCCACTCCATATGCTTAATTTGACCATAGCTTTTACTGAAACTCAACTGAGGGTTATCTCACCTGACTTTAACCATCCACAGAGTAGAAATCTGCACCTGAGATAGTTGTCTACAGTTTTTTTGCAGTTAGTGGAGAAAAACAGGCTCTACTACAAAGTGATTCATCTCACCTAACTTCTGGAATGTGATTAATCTGCCCTGGTTTTGATGCCAGCTTTAGGATGAGATGAATCACTTTGTAGTAGAGCCTGTTTTTCTCCACTAACTGCAAAAAAACTGTAGACAACTATCTCAGGTGCAGATTTCTACTCTGTGGATGGTTAAAGTCAGGTGAGATAACCCTCAGTTGAGTTTCAGTAAAAGCTATGTATCCACTCCATATGCTTAATTTGACCATAGCTTTTACTGA
>NW_020932239.1:0-319 GCF_003984885.1 Neopelma chrysocephalum | reverse complement strand
AGTTCAGCTGGTCCTTTCCAGGGTGCCAAAAACTTACACACTTGCTCCAGTGTGATGACTTCAGTGGGTCTCACTCTGCTCTGGAGCTGAACTGAAGCTCCAGCAGTGTGTTTGTGTCAGACTGCAGGGAGCCACTGACAGCACTCAGCTGTGCTATTGAACACTTGGGGGTTTGCCATTGGTTTGGAATCCTCAGAACACTTTCTGTGGCCTGGTAACCAGAGCAATGTTCTTTTCCCCAGACTGGCCACCTCAGCACTTCTCCAGGCCTGGGCACAGTTATTGCCAGCAGCTCATCGGCTGTATGGTCACAGTTATT
>NW_020932238.1:0-436 GCF_003984885.1 Neopelma chrysocephalum | reverse complement strand
AGTTATTGCCAGCAGCTCATCGGCTGTATGGTCACAGTTATTGCCAGGAGCTCATCGGCTGGATTGGCACAGTTATTGCCAGGAGCTCATGGGCTGGGTTGTCACACATGACCACTGCCAATGATGGGACACTTTGGGCCTGTGTGATTCAGGCAGGAAGCACTTGGAGCAGCTCTGGGCAGACACATTCACCACACTGGCCACACAACCCAGGAAGGAGTCAAGGCTTGGAAGCAGCCAAGGATGAAGGTGAGTTAATAAGGATCTGGGAGAGCTGAGTCACTGCACATTTAACTTTTATTAGAGAACATAATGAAAACGTTTTAGTTCCTTTAAGGACACCATCTTTATAATTATGGAAAAGAAAGAGTCTCTCCCAGCATCCTCCTATCAAGCATTAAATCATCACTAATCCAGCTGTTCAGTAAAAGCTTGA
>NW_020932237.1:0-422 GCF_003984885.1 Neopelma chrysocephalum | reverse complement strand
GCTCATCAGCTGTATGGTCACAGTTATTGCCAGGAGCTCATCAGCTGGACTGGCACAGTTATGGCCAGGAGCTCATGGGCTGGGTTGTCACACATGACCACTGCCAATGATGGGACACTTTGGGCCTGTGTGATTCAGGCAGGAAGCACTTGGAGCAGCTCTGGGGAGACACATTCACCACACTGGCCACACAACCCAGGAAGGAGTCAAGGCTTGGAAGCAGCCAAGGATGAAGGTGAGTTAATAAGGATCTGGGAGAGCTGAGTCACTGCACATTTAACTTTTATTAGAGAACGTAATGAAAACGTTTTAGTTCCTTTAAGGACACCATCTTTATAATTATGGAAAAGAAAGAGTCTCTCCCAGCATCCTCCCATCAAGCATTAAATCATCACTAATCCAGCTGTTCAGTAAAAGCTTGA
>NW_020932236.1:0-326 GCF_003984885.1 Neopelma chrysocephalum | reverse complement strand
AGTTCAGCTGGTCCTTTCCAGGGTGCCAAAAACTTACACACTTGCTCTGGTCTGATGACTTCAGTGGGTCTCACTCTGCTCTGGAGCTGAACTGAAGCTCCAGCAGTGTGTTTGTGTCAGACTGCAGGGAGCCACTGACAGCACTCAGCTGTGCTATTGAACACTTGGGGGTTTGCCATTGGTTTGGAATCCTCAGAACACTTTCTGTGGCCTGGTAACCAGAGCAATGTTCTTTTCCCCAGACTGGCCACCTCAGCACTTCTCCAGGCCTGGGCACACTTATTGCCAGCAGCTCATCGGCTGGATTGGCACAGTTATTGCCAGCA
>NW_020932235.1:0-1016 GCF_003984885.1 Neopelma chrysocephalum | reverse complement strand
ATGCTGCTGAGGCACAGAAGGCTTGCTTTCTCCTCTGACAACTTGCATTACAACGTGCTGAAAATCTGAGATTAGTCTGAAGTCAGCACTAATAAATTCAAGTGGAAGTGGGATTTAAGCCTTCCATGCAGCAGCAGCATATATCATGCAATTATAGAACATCCTGAGTTGGAAGGGACCCTCTAGGATCATCAAAGTCCAACTCCTGGCCCCGTACAGGACAGCCCTAAGAATCTCACCCTCTGCTTGAGACCACTGTCCAAACACTTCTTGAACTCTGGCAGGCTTGGTGCTGTGACCACTTCCCTGGGGAGCCTGTTTCAATGCTCAACTACCCTCTGGGTGAAGAGCCTTTTCCTAATATCCAACCTAAACCTCCCCTGACACAGCTTCATACCATTCCCTTGGGTCCTATCATTGGTCATCAGAGAGAAGAGATCAGTGCCTGCCCCACCACTTCCCTTCACAAGGAAGATATAATAGCATTTCCCTCAGAGTGTATGTGTGGTGGATTCTCTGCTGCCTGTTCCACTGTGAGTGTCTATACTTTGATGGGCTGCAGCGTTAAGTTTTGCAGCTGGCCAGGAATACACAGCAGACCCACCACACACACTCTGAGGGAAATGCTATTATATCTTCCTTGTGAAGGGAAGTGGTGGGGCAGGCACTGATCTCTTCTCTCTGATGACCAATGATAGGACCCAAGGGAATGGTATGAAGCTGTGTCAGGGGAGGTTTAGGTTGGATATTAGGAAAAGGCTCTTCACCCAGAGGGTAGTTGAGCATTGAAACAGGCTCCCCAGGGAAGTGGTCACAGCACCAAGCCTGCCAGAGTTCAAGAAGTGTTTGGACAGTGGTCTCAAGCAGAGGGTGAGATTCTTAGGGCTGTCCTGTACGGGGCCAGGAGTTGGACTTTGATGATCCTAGAGGGTCCCTTCCAACTCAGGATGTTCTATAATTGCATGATATATGCTGCTGAGGCACAGAAGGCTTGCTTTCTCCTCTGACAACTTGCA
>NW_020932234.1:0-1294 GCF_003984885.1 Neopelma chrysocephalum | reverse complement strand
CCTACTCTCACTGCCTCTCCATCTGTGGTTGTGTGCTTATGCCTGCTGTTTCTGAAGGGATGCTGTGATAGCGGAGAAGTGCCCTTGCTCTCCTGCACTGCCTGACTTGACTTCTTGGGAAGGAGATCCTCCCCAGGGGTTGCACAGAGAGGTGCTTCACAAAGAGCAAGGGAGGGCCTGTTTATACTGCCTGCCTCTCTGGAAGGGTGTGTTAGAGCAAGAGGATGTATGGCTGTTTGTCCGAGTGATGATGTTCACCAGGCTGGGTTTAATGTTCCAGAGTGAGTTACCTGGTGCTTATGTTCTGCAAATGTGTTCCCATGTTGCAAGGCAGCCTGGAGGGCTTGGAGCTCCATAACTGGGGGAAAGGAGACTGAAAAGCCCCCTTGTCCTTATGAAGTGATGCTCAATGGCATCCACACGGGGTAAAATGCGCATGAGGCCAGCCATCTCTTCCCACATCTGTAGCAAGTCCTTCACATGCACTCCTGCCCCCAAGCTCACATCCACATGCACATACACTGGGCACGAAGAGGACTCACAGGCACACAGACAGGACACAGGCATTCCCCAAGACCTCTGTCCCCTATCACACAGATGCATTCACATCCCTTTCCTCTCCAATTACAGAAACACAGAATGCCTTTGGGGGAAGGCATGCACTGGGTGGTGGCAAAGGAAAGGGATGTGAATGCATCTGTGTGATAGGGGACAGAGGTCTTGGGGAATGCCTGTGTCCTGTCTGTGTGCCTGTGAGTCCTCTTCGTGCCCAGTGTATGTGCATGTGGATGTGAGCTTGGGGGCAGGAGTGCATGTGAAGGACTTGCTACAGATGTGGGAAGAGATGGCTGGCCTCATGCGCATTTTACCCCGTGTGGATGCCATTGAGCATCACTTCATAAGGACAAGGGGGCTTTTCAGTCTCCTTTCCCCCAGTTATGGAGCTCCAAGCCCTCCAGGCTGCCTTGCAACATGGGAACACATTTGCAGAACATAAGCACCAGGTAACTCACTCTGGAACATTAAACCCAGCCTGGTGAACATCATCACTCGGACAAACAGCCATACATCCTCTTGCTCTAACACACCCTTCCAGAGAGGCAGGCAGTATAAACAGGCCCTCCCTTGCTCTTTGTGAAGCACCTCTCTGTGCAACCCCTGGGGAGGATCTCCTTCCCAAGAAGTCAAGTCAGGCAGTGCAGGAGAGCAAGGGCACTTCTCCGCTATCACAGCATCCCTTCAGAAACAGCAGGCATAAGCACACAACCACAGATGGAGAGGCAGTGAGAGTAGG
>NW_020932233.1:0-414 GCF_003984885.1 Neopelma chrysocephalum | reverse complement strand
CTGCTGCTTCCTGTGAGACCTGGCCCATACCCCCTACGCCAGCCAGCTCACACATGCATGGAGTGGGAGAGAAAGTAGGACATCTATTTACCCAAGCTCAAGGTCTCCGCAGCGATCAATAACCTGGTGTCATGTCCCTTCAGCTCGGCCTTTGTCCTGCACATCTTCTGCCCTTGTGAGCCTCCAAACCCTCCATTTCAGAAAAGAAAAAAATGATTGTACAGGGTGCTCTGACCCATCGTGGGCAGGACGGTGCAGGACAAAGGCCGAGCTGAAGGGACATGACACCAGGTTATTGATCGCTGCGGAGACCTTGAGCTTGGGTAAATAGATGTCCTACTTTCTCTCCCACTCCATGCATGTGTGAGCTGGCTGGCGTAGGGGGTATGGGCCAGGTCTCACAGGAAGCAGCAG
>NW_020932232.1:0-593 GCF_003984885.1 Neopelma chrysocephalum | reverse complement strand
CCAGTGCTCTTGTGTACTCCTTTATTGTCCTTCTTAGCTAAACAGGATCTAATCATTATTACAAGAAGGACACAAAAGGAAACACTACTGGTACATAACAATATGTTCGGTGGAGGGAGATTCCTGTATTGTTCTCTCTTCTAAAGCACAAACCTCTCAGGAATATATGGCTTTAAAAAGCTGCTTTATTCATGGTCCTATGTTTTCTCTGAGATGCACTGAGACCATTCATGTTTGCACAATCCCAAATCCCTTCCAGTTACACTCAGCAGCTCAAGCCCCCCCGCTTTCCAGATCAAGTATTATTTCAACTGGGAGGGAAGAAATCTTGCAAGCAGTTGGGAAAAGGGACTGTGCATACATGAATGGTCTCAGTGCATCTCAGAGAAAACATAGGACCATGCATAAAGCAGCTTTTTAAAGCCATATATTACTGAGAGGTTTGTGCTTTAGAAGAGAGAACAATACAGGAATCTCCCTCCACTGAACATATTGTTATGTACCAGTAGTGTTTCCTTTTGTGTCCTTCTTGTAATAATGATTAGATCCTGTTTAGCTAAGAAGGACAATAAAGGAGTACACAAGAGCACTGG
>NW_020932231.1:0-573 GCF_003984885.1 Neopelma chrysocephalum | reverse complement strand
TGTGGAAGATCAAATATCAGACTGGGAAAGATACAAGAAATGGAGAGAACTGTATGGAAATTGAATGGACTATGAACTTTGAACACACCAAATGGACTCTCACATCACGGACTGACTGCTATATTGCCCAGTTATACTGTGTTATTTGTTTCCACTATTGTACCCCTGTTTTGCTCTGGTTTTTATGAAATTTTAATGTACCCTCCATGTTAGCCCTTCTTCCCCCTCAGGTTTTCCCGCCTTAAGTTGTTTACCCCCTTGTTCTCCCCTGCTTTCCCGCTCCTCTGTTACCGATTGGCTAAGGCTTGCCGCAGTGCAGAGTGAGCTCTCATTGGCCCCTTCCCCTAGATACTCCAAAGTTACACCTACCTCTCCCTTATCCTCCAATCATTGTTTTCCCTGGGTTGTCAATCCCATGCTCCTCCCCAGTTCTGAATCCTCCCCTCAGACCTACCCTATTTAAGTCCCTGTTTTCCCTTAATAAATTGGCATTGCTTCACCGACCTTCAACTGTGTCCTGACCCTCATTTGCAGTGCCGCGTCCCAATTCCCTTTACCCCTCGGGCCGTGGCA
>NW_020932230.1:0-7019 GCF_003984885.1 Neopelma chrysocephalum | reverse complement strand
ATTTGCAGTGCCGCGTCCCAATTCCCTTTACCCCTCGGGCCGTGGCAAGTGGCGCCCAACGTGGGGCACAGTTGAAGGTCTCTCATATTGAGAGAACTCCTGTGTCTCCACTTGGGCTCAGGCGTCGCCGGAGAGGTGATCGTCCCGCCGGTCCCCCCAGCTGGACGGACGACTGTGGGCTGCAGAGCTGCACGGGTCGACGCACCGGAGAAGGTGAGCAGCTGGGGACATTCCACACCCACCCCAATACCAACACCCTAACATTTTTAACAGAAAAGGGAGGATTTCCATAACACCAAAATGGGACTTACACTGTCCACCTCCCAGAAATTTGTATATAGACGTCTTAAAGACTTCATTATTGAACACGGTCACCCCCTGGATAAGAAATCCGCCAAGGCACTTGCTAAATGGCTGGACGATAAAAACCATAAATTAACTGATGACACCACAGCCGAAGAGTGGCAGGCAATTGGTTACAGCCTATGGCGTGATAATGAAAGGGGGGACCGAAAAGCAAAAAAGGCACTCATCGCCTGGAGGCTAGTTCTGATGGTGCTACAGCACCAAATGATGAATGAGAACAGCAGCCTCCATGTACCAGCTAAGAAACAAGAAAAATCAACTGCGTCACACCTAAAGCGGCATACACAAGATGGCGGGAGGGAGAAGACACCATCGCGACGAACACAAAATGGCGGCGAGGAGGAGGGAGACGGGAAGCGCGCGGGACGGAGGCGGGAAAGGACACCGCGGGAGCCATCAGCGCGGGAAGAGAGGGGGCGGGCCCTCATAGCACCACCCTCCAGACCACCTCCACCTCCTCCTGCGCGCGTCAAAGACCCCTCCCCTGAGTCACCCACGTGTTCGTCCACTCCCTCCAGTTCCGCCTCCTCCCCTGAAAGGTCACCTTCCGGGGGTGAAAGGGGGGGCGAGGGGCGGGGCTAGGCCAAAGGCCAAGGCCGGTTTCCGGCAATATGGCCGCGCCCATAGGGCCCATAACACCAAGGCCTACCCCGCCTGCCGCTACCGAAACACTGACACCGATAATGACACGGACCTTACACAGCGCTCCCCTGAAAGGCACAACGAAATGCCCAACATCTGGAAGCCTTTCAGGGAGGAAGCAGCTCAGGCCAATGACACTGAATTTCTTAAAGCATTTCCGATATTTTTGGAAGAAGGAAAGGCTCCGGAATGGAGACCGATCTCATATCCTATGTTAAAAGACATCAAAAAAGCTATGGTCGAGTATGGCTTGGGAGCGCCGTACACGATCGGTCTCCTGGAGTCCTTCTTCCTAGCATACCTTCTCATTCCTTACGACATCAGAGCAGTTATCAATGGTCTATTTACAACCATTCAGTCCTCAGTATTCGAGGCTGAGTGGAAAAAATTGATTGTAACTTACGTAAATGAAAAAATGGAGAGAAGGGGAATCCCAGTGAGGCAGGCAATAGACATGCTCTATGGGGAAGGAAGCTACTCAACCAGAGGGGATCAATCCAGAATCGAACCCAAATTTTTAGAAATCACTAAAGAATTGGCATTAGAGGCAGTAAAGAGGGTGGCGGACGCATATGTCCAGACACCCTCTTTCACTCTCATTAACCAAGGCCCCAAAGAACCGTTTATAGATTTTATTACAAGGTTAAAAGAAGCAATTAAAAGACAAGTCAATCAGAAAGAAAGCCAAGAGATTCTATTTAATAAATTAGTCATTGAAAAAGCTAACGAAGACTGTCAAAAAGCGCTAAAAATGCTAAAAGATCCCTCTCTGGTTGAGATGATCGAAGCTTGTAAAAACATTGGCTCCAACTCCCATAAAGCGCGCCTATTGGCTGCCGCCTTCACTGGGCCCCAAACGTGTTTTAATTGTGGACAAAAAGGCCATTTTAAGAAGCACTGCCCCAAAACTGTCTCGGAACCCAACTTGTCTAACTTACCCAAATCCCTCTGCCGGAGGTGCGGGAAGGGTTTTCACTGGTCATCGGCCTGTAGGTCGGTGACCAACATAAATGGTGAGCCCCTTCCCCCCAGAAAATCTCCCGGGATGAAAAGAAAAGTCACTTTCAGCTCCCTACCCGACCTACGCCAATGCTCTTGCGAGCATTCGGGAAACGGGGAGCAGAGCGCTCAGGGGGGCGCGAGGACACAAACAACCCCTCAGATACGCTCCATCTTGCGCCCAACACCGCGCCCAGTTACCCCGTAACTGGGGAACCTCCGGCAGAACATGTCCCTCCTCAAAATCAATGTGTTCCCCTAAATTGGATAACTCTCATCGTTACCCACCCGTTACCTTTCTTAAATCAATGTGAGCAGATAATTAAGGTTACACCATCTACAGAAATAGATTCAAACACAATATATTTAATAGTCTCTCATCTTTCGGCTGTGGCAAGGGGCATTTTTGTGACTCCCACACTCCTGACAGGGTTGACGAATTCCAACATCGCCATCTGTCTAACTGTCCACCTTCCACCCTTACAGCTGGAGGACTGCTTCCCAGTGGCCAAGATGATCCCCACTGACGATCTCCTCTGTGCGGTGTCGTGGGAAGAAGAACGGGGAGATGACTCGCTGATGGAAGCCCATTGGGCAACCGCAGTGAGGGCCTCCCGACCGCTACTAACGTGTCGTGTTCTTTTCCCCTTGTCTAGACACCCGCAGAGGGTGACGGTGGAGGGTCTTTTGGACACGGGAGCAGACGTTACCATCATCGCCTCCAAGGACTGGCCACATAGTTGGCCAGCCCACACGACAGACACAAGGGTCAGCGGTGTGGGAGGAGTCCAACACCCTGTCAGGAGTCGTGAAATGGTAACAGTATACGGGCCAGAGGGCAGATCTGCAACTCTACAACCGTACGTATTAAACATACCAGTTACATTATGGGGAAGGGATGCCATGGAACAGTGGCAACTGACACTTGGGACAGAAGAAAATTTTTAGGAGGGGTCACTGAACAAGTGCAGCTGCCCAAACTAATCTGGAAAACGGAAACACCAGTTTGGGTAGATCAGTGGCCCCTTCCTAAGCAAAAGCTGCAAATTCTAAATGGTCTGGTTAATCAAGAATTGGCTAAAGGACACTTGGAGCCTTCCACCAGTCCCTGGAACACTCCAGTGTTCGTGATCAAAAAGTCCTCAGGTTCCTGGAGATTTCTCCAGGACCTGCGCAAAGTTAATGAAGTCCTCGAGCCAATGGGAGCCCTCCAGCAGGGAATGCCTTCTCCATCTATGCTCCCTGCTGAATGGCCCCTAGTGGTAATCGACATTAAGGACTGCTTTTTTCATATATATTTGAATCCGGCTGATTCGGCAAAATTCGCATTTTCAGTCCCAGCCATCAACGCCTGTGAACCCCACCGCAGGTTCCAGTGGAAAGTGCTTCCACAGGGGATGAAAAACTCTCCGACACTTTGTCAGATGTTTGTGGCGAAAGTGTTGGAGCCAATCAGAAAGAAATTTCCGCAATCAATCATCTTCCATTATATGGATGATGTATTGATTTGCGCAAAAACTAAATTGTCAGTCAGACAAACATTGGACGCTACAATTGCGGCTCTAAATTCAAATGGATTGGAAATATCCCCTGAAAAGATACAGAGAGAAGCACCTTGGAGGTACCTCGGACTCCAAATTAACGCAAAAACCATAAAACCTCAATCAGTTGAAATTGACGGAAAAGTCCGAACTTTAAACGACCTCCAAAAATTACTGGGAGCGATCAATTGGATCAGACCTGTGCTGGGGATCACAACCGGTGATCTGCACCCACTGTTCGAGCTTCTCAAAGGAGATGCAGATCTGTCCTCCCCTAGGTTTTTAACATCTGACGCCAGAAAAGCCCTCGCCACAGTCGAAACAAAAATATCTGAGAGACAAACAAATCGCAGGATGGAGGGACTGCCATCCTCATTAATTATCATTCGAGAAAAATATCAACCATTAGCTATATTGGGACAATTCACGACGGATAAAAAAGACTTCTGTCTGTGGGAGTGGTTGTTCCTCCCCCACCAATTTGCAAAAACAATTATGACAATAGCAGAGATGATTGGCAAACTAATTTTCAAAGGCCGCACCAGGTGTTTAGAACTCAGTGGAGAGGAACCGAATTACATCTACCTCCCATTGACTTCTGAACATCTGGAACAACTGCTGCAAAATTCTACAGACTTTCAAATCGCCATCGGGGGTTACCCGGGAGAAGTGAAATTTCACCTCCCGGCGTGCTCATTTTTACAAAGAATAATCCCAATTCCATTAAAATTAAAAGTGATGCAATCAGATCTGCCCATTAAAAATGCAAAAACCATTTTTACCGATGGCTCAGGGAGAACCGGAAATGCGGTAATTGTTTGGAAACAAAAGAATAATTGGCACCAAGATATTCATAAGGTACAAGGTTCCCCACAAATCGTAGAATTATCAGCAGTTGTTCGCGCCTTCCAAATTTTCAATAAAGAACCTATTAACATCGTTTCAGATTCGGCTTATGTTGTGGGCATCGTCAAACGGATCGAAAATTCATATCTAAAAGAAGTATCTAATGAAAAATTATATGACTTGCTGAAAAAATTATTATTTTTGATAGAAATTAGAGAATTCAGATATTACATCGTACACACAAGATCCCATACTACTCTACCTGGTCCTGTGGCGGAGGGGAACCAGATCGCCGACCATCTGGCAGGTATGGTTGTCACCCCAAATCTTTACCAACAAGCAAAAATCTCGCATGAATTTTTTCACCAGAATGCGCGATCGCTGAAAAAACAATTCGGCCTCAAATTGACTCAAGCAAAAGAAATCCTAAAAGCGTGTCCTGATTGCCAAAAAATTGCCCCACTGGTTCCAGAGGGGACAAATCCCAGGGGGCTGACAGCGCTAGAAATCTGGCAATCTGATATTACACACGTACCAGAATTTGGCAAACTAAAGTATGTTCATGTGTCTGTGGACACATTTTCAAAAATGGTCGTAGCCACCGCACATTCTGGGGAAAAAAGCAGAGATGTCAAGAAACACTTCTTGTCTGCTTTTGCTAGGATGGGAGTCCCCAAACAAATTAAAACTGATAATGGACCATCCTATGTATCAGCAGACACGAAAAAGTTTTTTGATGACTGGGGAATTCACCATACCACTGGAATTCCTCACAACCCCACAGGACAAGGTATAGTAGAACGAGCCCACCAAAACATCAAAAATCTACTTAATAAACAAAAAAGGGGGAGTATTGGCCTAACTCCTCAAGAAAGATTGGAAAAAGTTATGTACGTATTAAATTTTTTAAATTTAATGGAGGAACAAGAAACTCACATAGACAGAAGTCCAATAGACAAGCATTTCAAATCAGAAGATGTATTAAATAACCAAAAAGCAAAAATCATGTACAAAGATTCAATTACAGAATCGTGGACGGGCCCTTTCTCCCTGATCACATGGGGGAAAGGGTACGCATGTATTGCAGGACCAACAGGACCAAAGTGGGTCCCAACCAGGCGGATAAAGATATACCAGGAACGAGACACGACATGTGGACCATCTATTTCTCCGCTCTCTTCATCGTCATCCTGAGACTTACTGGCATCTCCACATCGTTCCCTTTGAAGAATTGGATGCAACAACCCACTGAAAATCTATGGGTAACGTTGGCCAAAGCTACGGGAACGGACACTCTGTGTCTGGCCCAATCGGGCGCTGGCAACCCCTTTCAAACTTGTCTTGTAGGTGTCCCTATCTCTTCAGTTAACGATTGGAATACGTTTTTACCACTAACCCGAATCACGGATCCTCTTCCTTTCACCTCCGCTACTCTTGCTCAAGCTGTCTCTCGCACCCACCTCTCTTTTGATCCTCCTCAAGAAATCGACCTCCTTGGATCTGTCCCTACTAACACCTGCATTTTATTTCACCGCTACACAGAACCAAAATTGTTTACTCCCTTTAATGTCTCTGCTAACAAACCCATCTATCGCGAGCTTCCTTCCTCGTGGTGCAACCACTCCGTGATCACAGCGGTAACCACAGAGACCATACCGAGGTGGAGAAAACTCCCCCAAGGGTTTTTCCTTCTGTGCGGGGACCGGGCTTGGCAGGGGATTCCTGCATACCCGGAGGGTGGTCCTTGCACAGTGGGAAAACTTGCCCTTTTCAATCCGGCCAAATTCCAACTTCCAGACCAAACCTCTTCCCTACAAGATTCGGCTCCAAATTCTCCCTTATCAAAAATCAGTAGAACAAAAAGAACATTCGTCCTATATGAACGCCCAGTCCTCCCAAAACCTCGTCCTACACCTCCAAAACCCCCAGCACCTCTCGCCGCCCCGGCTCCCAAAACACCTCCTCTCCTTGTTCCACCCTCTTTTACCGTTCCACCACCTTTACCATTCCCTGAGGACTGCGATTCCCATATCTACATTTGGCCACGCATCAAAAATTTTTGGGCTTCCTTCCCATTTTCAGGAATAGGAACAGCTCACGCGTTATCTCTCCTCACCCACCTCGGTTGCTGGCTCACGAAGGAAGCGAACGCAACGACAACGGCGATAGAGGGGTTGTTAGCAGACACACAGAAATTAAAAGAAGTTAGTCTCCAAAATCGTGCAGCTATTGACTTCCTACTCTTGGCACACGGGCACGGGTGCCAAGAGTTCGAAGGCATGTGCTGCATGAATTTTTCAGACCATGCCCAATCGATCCACCAAAGTATTGATAAATTAAAAAATTTGGTCCAAGATATCCGTCAATCCCATAGTGAGGGATTAGACGGACTTTTCGATTGGCTTAAATTCCCATCAATCCCAAATTGGCTCAGAAGAATATTAATTTTAGCTCTGATTTCTGTGGGTGGTCTTTTTGCTTTGTGCACCTGCTTGCCCTGTCTTTTTGTTTGTTTCCGCCAGCTGTTCCTGAAATCGATCAACGCCAACGTTGTGTCCATAAATAAAGAAGGGGGAGATGTGGAAGATCAAATATCAGACTGGGAAAGATACAAGAAATGGAGAG
>NW_020932229.1:0-580 GCF_003984885.1 Neopelma chrysocephalum | reverse complement strand
GAATTAGGTACTATTTTGTAGGTGTAAGCTGTATAATTTGCATACTGCAATGCTTAGGTAAAAAAATCCTTATTAGTACTGTTTAAATCCTCCACACGAGACTTTGCCGTTTAAGTTATTGTGTTGCTGGGGATGGATTTCTGAATATGTTGATTATGTGGGAGATTTTCCTTTGTTTCTTCTCTGATTTTATGGTATTTGGGTGAACACTTTTTGCTCAGACCCCCAAGGCCCCCATTGCCCATGTGACGTGGGGCACCAACATCTCCAGCACTGGCAGAAATCCTTGCCGTGCTCCTTCATCCACCAGGGCTTCACTTGCTTCTTTCTCTTCCTTTCCAGCAAATGTCACAAGGCCACCCATGACCAATGGCACCGTTCCTCCAGGTGGGTCTGAATTTGTCCTTGTTTCTCTGGTCACTTCTTTTTCAGAACCAGAAAGTGCTGCCGAGGTTGGGCTTTGGTTTTCTGTGCGGGAGAGCAGAGCCTGGGAAAAGCACGGTTTAATGAAGCCGATGGTGGGTGTGGTGGAACTCACAGAGCATTGCCAAGGCCCCAGCGAGGGAAAGAGCCTGTGTGC
>NW_020932228.1:0-578 GCF_003984885.1 Neopelma chrysocephalum | reverse complement strand
CATGCTCCTTCATCCACCAGGGCCTCACTTGCTTCTTTCTCTTCCTTCCTGACAGGTGCCTTAACCCCCAACACCACTCTCATTCCAATAAACATTACAGGTTTGTGTTTTTAATTCTACTTCTCTGAGGCGTTACTTTAGAGGTGAATTAGTTACTATTTTGTAGGTGTAAGTTGTATAATTTGCATACTGCAACCCTTAGGTAAAAAAATCCTTATTAGTACTGTTTAAATCCTCCACACGAGACTTTACTGTTTAAGTTATTTTGTTGCTGGGGATAGATTTCGGAATATGTTTATCACGTGGGAGATTTTCCTTTGTTTCTTCTCTGATTTTATGGTATTTGGGCCAACACCTTTTACTCAGACCCCCAAGGTTCCCATTGCCCATGTGACATGGGGACACCAACATCCCCAGTACTGGCAGAAATCCTGGACACGCTCCTTCAGCCACCAGGGTCTCACTTGGCTTCTTTCTCTTCCTTTCTTACAGGAACCCTAACCCCGAACACCACTCTCCCTCCAACAACCATTCCAGGTTTGTGTGTTTTCTTCTATTTCTCTGAGGCATTACTTTAG
>NW_020932227.1:0-359 GCF_003984885.1 Neopelma chrysocephalum | reverse complement strand
CACCAACATCCCCAGCACTGGCAGAAAACCTGGCCATGCTCCTTCATTCACCAGGGCCTCACTTGCCTCTTTCTCTTCCTCTGCAGCAACTACCACAACCCCGTACATGACCACAAGCAGCATTCCTCCAGGTGGGTCTGAATTTGTCCTTGTTTCTCTGGCCACTTCTTTTTCGGAACCAGAAAGTGCTGCCGAGGTTGGGCTTTGGTCTTCTGTGTGGCAGAGCACAGCCTGGAAAAAGCACAGCCTAATGAAGCCGATGGTGGGTGTGGTGGAATTTGTAGACCGTTGCCAAGGCCCCAGCGAGGGAAGGAGCCTGTGTGCGAGAGGGTCTTCTCAAGTTTTCCCTTTCTCCCCCT
>NW_020932226.1:0-341 GCF_003984885.1 Neopelma chrysocephalum | reverse complement strand
TGTGTTTTCTTCTATTTCTCTGAGGCATTACTTTAGAAGTGAATTAGATACTATTTTGTAGGTGTGAGGTGCAACATTTGCATTTTGTAATATTTAGGGAAAAAATCCTTATTGATATTGTTTAAATCCTACACACGAGACTTTGCCATTTGAGTGACTCTGTTGCTGGGGATGGATTTCAGAATATGTTGACTATGTGGGAGATTATTTTTCTTTCTTCTCTGATTTTATGGTATTTAGGTGAACACTTTTTGCTTAGACCCCTAAGGTCTCCATTGCCCATGCGACATTGGGCACCAACATCCCCAGCACTGGCAGAAAACCTGGCCATGCTCCTTCAT
>NW_020932225.1:0-417 GCF_003984885.1 Neopelma chrysocephalum | reverse complement strand
ACATCAGGCAATGCCTTTGGACCAGGCAGTGGCCCGATCTACCTGGATGATGTGAACTGTAGAGGGTGGGAGTCCTCCCTCTTCCAATGCAGCCACAATGGCTGGGGCGTCCACAACTGTCTCCACAGTGAAGATGCTGGTGTTGTTTGCTCAGGTACCTTGGCTTTTCCTCCCCAGCTACCTGGACACTTTCTGCAATTGGCTCTTTTTGGCCACAATTAAGTGTGGGTTAGAGACGTGTTCAGGAATATGTTTTTGATTGCTACCACCAGCCAAGACCACCCTTTTGTTCAGACCCCTGAGCTCTCCATTGCCCATGTGACAGAGTGGCACCAACATCCCCAGCACTGGGGGAAAACCTGGCCATGCTCCTTCATCCACCAGGGCCTCACTCGCTTCTTTCTCCTCCTTCCTTAC
>NW_020932224.1:0-504 GCF_003984885.1 Neopelma chrysocephalum | reverse complement strand
TGTAGAAATTTCCTTCCCGGGGGGCCGGGGCACCGTCTGTGACGACAGCTGGGACCTGAACGATGCCCGGGTTGTGTGCAGGCAGCTGGGATGTGGCTCTGCTGTTTCTGCACTATCGAGCAGCACCTTTGGACCAGGCAGTGGCCCGATCTACCTGGATGATGTGAACTGTAGAGGGTGGGAGTCCTCCCTCTTCCAATGCAGCCACAATGGCTGGGGCATCCACAACTGTAACCACTGGGAAGATGCTGGTGTTGTTTGCTCAGGTACCTTGGCTTTTCCTCCCCAGCTACCTGGACACTTTCCGCTGTTGTCTCATTGGCCACAATTACAATTAAGTGTGTGTTGGAGGCATGTTCAGGAATATGTTTTTGATTGCTGCCACCAGCCAAGACCAAACTTTTGTTCAGACCCCTGAGCTCTCCATTGTCCATGTGACAGGGTGGCACCAACATTCCCAGCCCTGGGGGAAAACCTGGCCATGCTCCTTCATCCACCAGGGCC
>NW_020932223.1:0-320 GCF_003984885.1 Neopelma chrysocephalum | reverse complement strand
GCCACAGTGAAGATGCTGGTGTTGTTTGCTCAGGTACCTTGGCTTTTTCTCCCCAGCTACCTGGACACTTTCTGCAATTGGCTCTTTTTGGCCACAATTAAGTGTGGGTTAGAGACGTGTTCAGGAATATGTTTTTGATTGCTGCCACCAGCCAAGACCACCCTTTTGTTCAGACCCCTGAGCTCTCCATTGCCCATGTGACAGGGTGGCACCAACATACCCAGCCCTGGGGGAAAACCTGGCCGTGCTCCTTCATCCACCAGGGCCTCACTTGCTTCTTTCTCCTCCTTCCTTACAGATGCCCTAACCATGACCACCAC
>NW_020932222.1:0-433 GCF_003984885.1 Neopelma chrysocephalum | reverse complement strand
CCCAGGTTGTGTGCAGGCAGCTGGGATGTGGCTCTGCTGTTTCTGCAACATCTAGCAGCGCCTTTGGACCAGGCAGTGGCCCAATCTTCCTGGACGATGTGAACTGTAGAGGGTGGGAGTCCTCCCTCTTCCAATGCAGCCACAATGGCTGGGGCGTCCACAACTGTGGCCACAGTGAAGATGCTGGTGTGGTTTGCTCAGGTACCTTGGCTTTTCCTCCCCAGCTACCTGGACACTTTCCTCTGTTGTCTCATTGGCCACAATTAAGTGTGTGTTGGAGGCATGTTCAGGAATATGTTTTTGATTGCTGCCACCAGCCAAGACCAACCTTTTGTTCAGACCCCTGAGCTCTCCATTGCCCATGTGACAGGGTGACACCAACAGCTCCAGCCCTGGGGGAAAACCTGGCCATGCTCCTTCATCCACCAGGGCC
>NW_020932221.1:0-540 GCF_003984885.1 Neopelma chrysocephalum | reverse complement strand
AACACCTTTTGCTCAGACCCCCAAGGTCCCCATTGTCCAAGTGACATAGGGGCACCAACATCCCCAGCACTGGGAGAAAACCTGGTCGTGCTCCTTCATCCACCAGGGCCTCATTTGCTTCTTTCTCTTCCTCTCCTGCAGATACCACAACAGGCTACATATGTGACACTCATGGACGTGAGTTCAAATTTTCCTTGTTTGTCTGGCCACTGCTTTTCCCCCCCACTCCGGGGGCCAGGGCATAGGAGCTCCTTTGTCCACCAGGGCCTCACTTGCTTCTTTTTCTTCCTCTCCAGCAACTACCACAACCCCGCCCACGACCACAAGCACCAGTACTCCAGGTGGGTCTGAATTTGTCCTGGTTTCTCTGACCACTTCTTTTTTGGAACCAGGAAGTGCTGCCGAGGTTGGGCTTTGATCTTCTGTGTGGGAGAGCAGAGCCTGGGAAAAGCACAGCCTGATGAAGGCAATGGTGGGTGCTCATAGAGCATTACCAAGGCCCCAGCAAGAGAAGGAGCCTGTGTGCTAGAGGGTCTTCCC
>NW_020932220.1:0-606 GCF_003984885.1 Neopelma chrysocephalum | reverse complement strand
AACACCTTTTGCTCAGACCCCCAAGGTCCCCATTGTCCAAGTGACATGGGGGCACCAACATCCCCAGCACTGTGAGAAAACCTGGCCTTGCTCCTTCATCCATCAGGGCCTCATTTGCTTCTTTCTCTTCCTCTTCTGCAGAAACCACAACAGGCTTCTTATGTGACACTCATGGACGTGAGTTCAAATTTGTGCTTCCTTGTCTGGCCACTGCTTTTCCCCCCCACTCCGGGGGCCAGGGCACAGGAGCTCCTTTGTCCACCAGGGCCTCACTTGACTCTTTCTCTTCCTCTCCAGCAACTACCACAACCCCGCCCACGACCACAAGCAGCATTCCTCCAGGTGGGTCTGAATTTGTCCTTGTTTCTCTGGCCACTTCTTTTTTGGAACCAGAAAGTCTTGCAGAGGTTGGGCTTTGGTCTTCTCTGTGGGAGAGCAGAGCCTGGGAAAAGCACAGCCTGATGAAGACAATGGTGGGTGCTCATAGAGCATTGCCAAGGCCCCAGCGAGGGAAGGAGCCTGTGTGATAGAGGGTCTTCTCAAGTTTTCCCTTTCTCCTCCTTTCCAAGGTGCCTCCGTGAGCCTGGTGAACGGCAGGAACCGGTG
>NW_020932219.1:0-526 GCF_003984885.1 Neopelma chrysocephalum | reverse complement strand
TCCCCAGCTACCTGGACACTTTCTGCAATTAGCCCTTGTTGGCCACAGTTAAGTGTGTGTTGGAGACATGTTCAGGAATATGTTTTTGGTTCCTGCCACCAGCCAAGACCAAACTTTTGTTCAGACCCTCAAGGTCCCCATTGTCCATTTAACAGGGTGGCACCAACATCCCCAGCACTGGGGGAAAACCTGGCCATGCTCCTTCATCCACCAAGGCCTCACCTGCTTCTTTCTCTTCCTCCCTTACAGATTCCACAACCATAGCCACAAACACCAGTACTCCAGGTGGGTCTGAATTTATCCTGGTTTTTCTGGCCACTTCATTTTCAGAACCAGGAAGTGCTGCCGTGGTTGGGCTTTGGTCTTCTCTGTGGGAGAGCAGAGCCTGGGAAAAGCACGGTCTAATGAAGCGATGGTGGGTGTGGTGGAACTCGTAGAGCATTGCCAAGGCCCCAGCAAGAGAAGGTGCCTGTCTGCTGGAGGGTCTTCCCAAGTTTTCTGCTCCTCCCCCATTCCAAGATGCCTC
>NW_020932218.1:0-622 GCF_003984885.1 Neopelma chrysocephalum | reverse complement strand
ATCTATGAGGATGATTTTGGAATATGTTGATTATGTGGGAGATTTTCTTTTGTTTCTTCTCTGATTTTATGGTATTTGGGCCAACACCTTTTGCTCAGACCCCCAAGGTCCCCATTGCCCATGTGACATGGGGACACCAACATCCCCAGCACTGGCAGAAAACCTGGCCATGCTCCTTCATCCACCAGGGCCTCACTTGCTTCTTTCTCTTCCTCTCCTGCAGATACCACAACAGGCTACATATGTGACACTCATGGACGTGAGTTCAAATTTTCCTTGTTTGTCTGGCCACTGCTTTTCCCCCCCACTCCGGGGGCCAGGGCACAGGAGCTCCTTTGTCCACCAGGGCCTCACTTGCTTCTTTTTCTTCCTCTCCAGCAACTACCACAACCCCGCCCACGACCACAAGCACCAGTACTCCAGGTGGGTCTGAATTTGTCCTTGTTTCTCTGACCACTTCTTTTTTGGAACCAGGAAGTGCTGCCGAGGTTGGGCTTTGATCTTCTGTGTGGGAGAGCAGAGCCTGAGAAAAGCACAGCCTAATAAAGGCAATGGTGGGTGCTCATAGAGCATTGCCAAGGCCCCAGCAAGAGAAGGAGCCTGTGTGCTAGAGGGTCTTCCC
>NW_020932217.1:0-758 GCF_003984885.1 Neopelma chrysocephalum | reverse complement strand
TCCAGGTTTGTGTGTTTTCTTCTATTTCTCTGAGGCATTACTTTAGAGGTGAATTAGGTACTATTTTGTAGGTGTGAGGGGCAACATTTGCATTTTGCAATATTTCGGGAAAAAAATCCTTGTTGGTACTGTTTAAATCCTACACACGAGACTTTGCCGTTTGAGTGATTCTGTTGCTGTGGATGGATTTCAGAATATGTTGATTATGTGGGAGATTTTCCTTTGTTTCTTCTCTGATTTCATGGTATTTGAGCCAACACCTTTTGCTCAGACCCCCAAGGCCCCCATTGCCCATGTGACATGGGGGCACCATCATACCCAGCACTGGCAGAAAACCTGGCCATGCTCCTTCATCCATCAGGGCCTCACTTGCTTCTTTCTCTTCCTCTCCTGCAGATACCACAACAGGCTACATATGTGACACTCATGGACGTGAGTTCAAACTTGTCCCTGTTTGTCTGGCCACTGCTTCCCCCCCCACTCCAGGGGCCAGGGCACAGGAGCTCCTTTGTCCACCAGGGCCTCACTTGACTCTTTCTCTTCCTCTCCAGCAACTACCGACACCGTGCCCAGAACCACAGGCAGCATTCCTCCAGGTGGGTCTGAATTTGTCCTTGTTTCTCTGACCACTTCTTTTTTGGAACCAGGAAGTGCTGCCGAGGTTGGGCTTTGGTGTTCTGTGTGGGAGAGCAGAGCCTGGGAAAAGAACAGCCTAATGAAGCCGATGGTGGGAGTGATGGAACTCACAGAGCATTGCC
>NW_020932216.1:0-736 GCF_003984885.1 Neopelma chrysocephalum | reverse complement strand
GAGGGTCTTCCCAAGTTTTCTGCTCCTCCCCCATTCCAAGATGCCTCCCTGAGCCTGGTGAACATCAGGGCCAGAGGCTTGCATAGAAAATTCCCACTCCGTGGGCTGGGGTACTGTCTGTGATGAAGATTTCAATTCATGTTGATTAGGTGGGAGATTTTCTTTTGTTTCTTCTTCGATTTTATGGTATTTGGGCCAACACCTTCTGCTCAGACCCCCAAGGTCCCCACTGGCCATGTGACATGGGGGCATCAACATCCCCAGCACTGGCAGAAAACCTGGCCACGCTCCTTCATCCACCAGGGCCTCACTTGCTTCTTTCTCTTCCTCTCCAGTGACTACCCCAACCACGCCCATGAGGACAAGCACCACTACTCCAGGTGGGTCTGAATTTGTCCTTGTTTTTCTGGCCACTTCTTTTTTGGAACCAGAAAGTGCTGCCGAGGTTGGGCTTTGGTGTTCTGTGTGGGAGAGCAGAGCCTGGGAAAAGCACGGTCTAATGAAGTGATGGCGGGTGTGGTGGAACTTGTAGAGCATTGCCAAGGCCCCAGCAAGAGAAGGAGCCTGTGTGCTAGAGGGTCTCCCCTTGTTTTCTGCCCCTCCCCCCTTCCAAGATGTCTCCCTGAGCGTGGTGAACATGAGGGTGAGCGGGTTGCGTACAGAATTCCCACTCCATGGGCCAGGGCACCATCTATGAGGATGATTTTGGAATATGTTGATTATGTGGGAGATTTTC
>NW_020932215.1:0-333 GCF_003984885.1 Neopelma chrysocephalum | reverse complement strand
GGGCACAGCTCAACACATATCCCGCGGGCACCGAGGGGAGACGGAGGGGTGCTGTGCCTCACCCTGCACTCCTGTGCCCCCCATGTCCCTTAGCGTCCCCCTCGGGGTGTCCCCGCCGTGACCAGTCGTGTCCCCTCCGTGTCCCCTCCGTGTCCCCTCCATGTGCCCCCGGCCCGGCCCGCGGGGACGCGCTGCAGTTACCGCGGTGGCCGCCAGGTGGCGACGTTGTAACGGGCGCGGTGCGGGCGCTGCCCGGGCCCGGGGGAGAGAGGAGAGGGATGGGGGAAAAGGGATGGGGGAGAGGGATGGATGGGGGCAAAGGGCTGGGGGAGA
>NW_020932214.1:0-334 GCF_003984885.1 Neopelma chrysocephalum | reverse complement strand
GGGCACAGCTCAACACATATCCCGCGGGCACCGAGGGGAGACGGAGGAGTGCTGTGCCCCTGAGATGCCTCACCCTGCACTCCTGTGCCCCCCATGTCCCTTAGCGTCCCCCTCGGGGTGTCCCCGCCGTGACCAGTCGTGTCCCCTCCGTGTCCCCTCCGTGTCCCCTCCATGTGCCCCCGGCCCGGCCCGCGGGGACGCGCTGCAGTTACCGCGGTGGCCGCCAGGTGGCGACGTTGTAACGGGCGCGGTGCGGGCGCTGCCCGGGCCCGGGGGAGAGAGGAGAGGGATGGGGGCAAAGGGATGGGGGAGAGGGATGGATGGGGGCAAAGGG
>NW_020932213.1:0-334 GCF_003984885.1 Neopelma chrysocephalum | reverse complement strand
GGGCACAGCTCAACACATATCCCGCGGGCACCGAGGGGAGACGGAGGAGTGCTGTGCCCCTGAGATGCCTCACCCTGCACTCCTGTGCCCCCCATGTCCCTTAGCGTCCCCCTCGGGGTGTCCCCGCCGTGACCAGTCGTGTCCCCTCCGTGTCCCCTCCGTGTCCCCTCCATGTGCCCCCGGCCCGGCCCGCGGGGACGCGCTGCAGTTACCGCGGTGGCCGCCAGGTGGCGACGTTGTAACGGGCGCGGTGCGGGCGCTGCCCGGGCCCGGGGGAGAGAGGAGAGGGATGGGGGCAAAGGGATGGGGGAGAGGGATGGATGGGGGCAAAGGG
>NW_020932212.1:0-334 GCF_003984885.1 Neopelma chrysocephalum | reverse complement strand
GGGCACAGCTCAACACATATCCCGCGGGCACCGAGGGGAGACGGAGGAGTGCTGTGCCCCTGAGATGCCTCACCCTGCACTCCTGTGCCCCCCATGTCCCTTAGCGTCCCCCTCGGGGTGTCCCCGCCGTGACCAGTCGTGTCCCCTCCGTGTCCCCTCCGTGTCCCCTCCATGTGCCCCCGGCCCGGCCCGCGGGGACGCGCTGCAGTTACCGCGGTGGCCGCCAGGTGGCGACGTTGTAACGGGCGCGGTGCGGGCGCTGCCCGGGCCCGGGGGAGAGAGGAGAGGGATGGGGGCAAAGGGATGGGGGAGAGGGATGGATGGGGGCAAAGGG
>NW_020932211.1:0-340 GCF_003984885.1 Neopelma chrysocephalum | reverse complement strand
TCTCCTCCAGTCCTGCTGCTCATGTGGACTTTCAGGGCGGATTCTACGACTGAGCACGCTGACTGTCTCGTTTCTTTATTTATTCACTGTAGAAATTAAGTGGAGCGAGCGAGTGCTCGTTGTTTTCCTCTGTGCCAATTCATCGTGGTGAGATTAAGCGGGGGAGGACCGGCTGGGCAGAGATTTCCGTCGCGGGGCCCTGGGTTGCCCGTTATTAGATGACCCACATACGTCGGGCCCCTGTTGTGACACGTGATTTTTTCAGCTCTTCGGTGGAAACCGATGGTGCACAAAGCCCCCTTTGAGATGTGGATAGATGAAAGGCAACGAAACAGCTGGT
>NW_020932210.1:0-340 GCF_003984885.1 Neopelma chrysocephalum | reverse complement strand
TCTCCTCCAGTCCTGCTGCTCATGTGGACTTTCAGGGCGGATTCTACAACTGAGCACGCTGACTGTCTCGTTTCTTTATTTATTCACTGTAGAAATTAAGTGGACCGAGCGAGTGCTCGTTGTTTTCCTCTGTGCCAATTCATCGTGGTGAGATTAAGCGGGGGAGGACCGGCTGGGCAGAGATTTCCGTCGCGGGGCCCTGGGTTGCCCGTTATTAGATGACCCACATACGTCGGGCCCCTGTTGTGACACGTGATTTTTTCAGCTCTTCGGTGGAAACCGATGGTGCACAAAGCCCCCTTTGAGATGTGGATAGATGAAAGGGAATGAAACAGCTGGT
>NW_020932209.1:0-342 GCF_003984885.1 Neopelma chrysocephalum | reverse complement strand
AAACCAGCTGTTTCGTTGCCTTTCATCTATCCACATCTCAAAGGGGGCTTTGTGCACCATCGGTTTCCACCGAAGAGCTGAAAAAATCACGTGTCACAACAGGGGCCCGACGTATGTGGGTCATCTAATAACGGGCAACCCAGGGCCCCGCGACGGAAATCTCTGCCCAGCCGGTCCTCCCCCGCTTAATCTCACCACGATGAATTGGCACAGAGGAAAACAACGAGCACTCGCTCGCTCCACTTAATTTCTACAGTGAATAAATAAAGAAACGAGACAGTCAGCGTGCTCAGTCGTAGAATCCGCCCTGAAAGTCCACATGAGCAGCAGGACTGGAGGAGA
>NW_020932208.1:0-398 GCF_003984885.1 Neopelma chrysocephalum | reverse complement strand
TTACTATTAATGCTGCACGTTGACTACAAAAAATCTGACCTGAACGGGATAAAACCAAACCAGCTGTTTCATTCCCTTTCATCTATCCACATCTCAAAGGGGGCTTTGTGCACCATCGGTTTCCACCGAAGAGCTGAAAAAATCACGTGTCACAACAGGGGCCCGACGTATGTGGGTCATCTAATAACGGGCAACCCAGGGCCCCGCGACGGAAATCTCTGCCCAGCCGGTCCTCCCCCGCTTAATCTCACCACGATGAATTGGCACAGAGGAAAACAACGAGCACTCGCTCGGTCCACTTAATTTCTACAGTGAATAAATAAAGAAACGAGACAGTCAGCGTGCTCAGTTGTAGAATCCGCCCTGAAAGTCCACATGAGCAGCAGGACTGGAGGAGA
>NW_020932207.1:0-2519 GCF_003984885.1 Neopelma chrysocephalum | reverse complement strand
GTAGAATCCGCCCTGAAAGTCCACATGAGCAGCAGGACTGGAGGAGAAAGGGTTTTAGTCCCCGGAATTAGAAACACAGAACGCAAACACTACCTTAGATCCATTATGCTGTTTCTGCGTAGAATATAGAAATAACTCTCTTTTTCTGCCGCAGCAAATGACTTCTCTCAGCCCTCTCCCTGACAGCCTCCTTAGTTACCCTGGTTTTGCATACCACACTTCTGTCACCAAAGGAGATACAACAGTACTGCCCACCAACTCAAGATGACAAAAGCTCAAACCCAGAACATTTTAATTACAGATCTCTTTTAATTTCAGCTGCAAAGTATAATAATTAGAGAGCGAAAGAAGCCCACACAAACCCAAAAAACATCCCACAGCCACTCCATGGACCTCACCAAGGTTCACCCATAGCTCCCCTTTAATGATCCCAGATAAAGCCTGGAACTAGAACAATTTTACAGAAAGATATTAAGTACAAACTTAACTCACTAAGGCAATGAAATGGGTAATTAGTGCAGGTTTGACTTGAGATGACACTGCTAGTACCAGAAGACTGACTACACATGTAAAGTACATTTAAGGTAATATTTAGCCATGGCTCCAACATGACTGAGTCTTTTCAGGCTTCTCCTCAAACACCAGTAATTACATTTTAACAAAAAGCCATTCAATACATCACTTTATGTAGCCTGAAGAAAATGATTCATTCAAATAGATGTTTATTTCCAACATACATAACTATTAAAATAGTGTTCAAAGGCCATGCATGAGCAGCACTATACAGACTGCTGTGTTTCCTGTATTTTAAGTTGTCAGTATAACAATTAACAGTAGGGTACCTCATATGTCCTTTAGTGAGTTAAGGAATCAGTCAGCTTTATAATGAAGCACAGCTGTTAACTGAACATATGCAGTGTACCAATAGTGGCACGTTGCATGGAGGGCAACCCTGACTTCCAGCAGTCAGGACTCACTGAGACCAACAGCCTGGGTGCCAAACTCACAGAAGTTCCAGTGGGACTGGTGAGATTTCAGTGTCCTTTGGCCAGCAGGAGCCTCTGAAGCACGTGTATGCAACACAGTCCAGCAGAAACGGGGTGCCCTTAATCTGGAGGCACCCTGGCACAGAGTCAGTATCCCACAAAACTAGGATGGAGTGAAGAGCCTGGAGAGAAATGGTGGAATACAGGAGCACAAACACCCAGAAGGCAAACAATTAGCCTCAAGAGCAAAGCCCAAATCAAAATCCTCTCTGCTTTTCAGCCCAAGACACATCGCTAGGGAACTGTGCCAGTGCTAATCACAGCACTTCCCTTTGCACTTTGTCTGAAATATTGAAAAATATTGCCCTAAAACTTTTATTGTACTGCTCTAAGCCTCAGTGTCAGGGCTGCTCTGAGTTTTATTCAGATCACAGGGCAGGATTTTTCTCCCTCCTCTCGACACCAAAATGCCACAGTGAAAAAGCTCTCCTCAGAGTAACAACCAGATGTAAATGAAGAAAATTGCATTCACACCACTGTACCCAAGGAAGAACCACACATCTTTGTTAATTAGCAATAATTACATAAAATGTGACTTTGGTAGCAAGACAGCTTCCTACAACGGGCCTTAAGCTAGCAGGCCTGCCACAGGGCAATGCAGAACTTCAAGATGCTGGAGATCCCCACATTCCAGGGCTAAGCTATCAGGAGCCCTGCGCACACTCCAGGTGACATTGGCACCAAAGGTGTCCTTAAAGGGACCAAGATGAAGCACAACAGTATTCAGACTTCTAAAATATTTAATATGCAAGTTATTCTGCAGTTTCATCAGTTGCAGCACTTCTACACAGACTCTCATCTCAAGCTTAGTGTTAATGGTTCAAGTAATAATTACAAAAAATAACTAATTTGAAGAAATGGCATAATAAACATTATGAACAACTTCTTTGGGATACTTCTAATACACTGAAAAGATTAATCTCCAAGTAGAGAAAAACAAAGCAAAGCAAACCACTTGCACAGCCCCATTGGAGTAATACCTCTGCAGAAATCATTCTTTGCAGAGTCAAGGACTTAATGTTACAACCTGTAATGTTCTATTAAAGCCTTGGAGACAGCAGCTCTATAAAATACATGTTGAGATACAAATTTCTACCCTGTAGCCAAAACAGGAATAAATAAAAACTACTTGTGAGCAACAGATTTTAATTTTATCTGAACTAGCCATACATTTGCATCTGACACCAAAACCCTCTCATTTTTAGCATTATGTAGGCAATAAAGGTGCATGGTAAACTGTAGTCATATCAGATATAGAATTAGAAACAAAAATATTTAGAAGTATCATGGAAAGCCACTAAGGTTTTGATGATAGATACAGAGATAACAGTAAACAATTTCCAACTTGGCAGAACAACTCAAATCAATCTGTTATGGAGATTAAACACTTGGAAGCTTATTTGCACATACCTGTATTGCCACATAACAAAAATAAAACCAGAGATACACATTTCAAACATCCAATGCTTTCAC
>NW_020932206.1:0-2519 GCF_003984885.1 Neopelma chrysocephalum | reverse complement strand
GTGAAAGCATTGGATGTTTGAAATGTGTATCTCTGGTTTTATTTTTGTTATGTGGCAATACAGGTATGTGCAAATAAGCTTCCAAGTGTTTAATCTCCATAACAGATTGATTTGAGTTGTTCTGCCAAGTTGGAAATTGTTTACTGTTATCTCTGTATCTATCATCAAAACCTTAGTGGCTTTCCATGATACTTCTAAATATTTTTGTTTCTAATTCTATATCTGATATGACTACAGTTTACCATGCACCTTTATTGCCTACATAATGCTAAAAATGAGAGGGTTTTGGTGTCAGATGCAAATGTATGGCTAGTTCAGATAAAATTAAAATGTGTTGCTCACAAGTAGTTTTTATTTATTCCTGTTTTGGCTACAGGGTAGAAATTTGTATCTCAACATGTATTTTATAGAGCTGCTGTCTCCAAGGCTTTAATAGAACATTACAGGTTGTAACATTAAGTCCTTGACTCTGCAAAGAATGATTTCTGCAGAGGTATTACTCCAATGGGGCTGTGCAAGTGGTTTGCTTTGCTTTGTTTTTCTCTACTTGGAGATTAATCTTTTCAGTGTATTAGAAGTATCCCAAAGAAGTTGTTCATAATGTTTATTATGCCATTTCTTCAAATTAGTTATTTTTTGTAATTATTACTTGAACCATTAACACTAAGCTTGAGATGAGAGTCTGTGTAGAAGTGCTGCAACTGATGAAACTGCAGAATAACTTGCATATTAAATATTTTAGAAGTCTGAATACTGTTGTGCTTCATCTTGGTCCCTTTAAGGACACCTTTGGTGCCAATGTCACCTGGAGTGTGCGCAGGGCTCCTGATAGCTTAGCCCTGGAATGTGGGGATCTCCAGCATCTTGAAGTTCTGCATTGCCCTGTGGCAGGCCTGCTAGCTTAAGGCCCGTTGTAGGAAGCTGTCTTGCTACCAAAGTCACATTTTATGTAATTATTGCTAATTAACAAAGATGTGTGGTTCTTCCTTGGGTACAGTGGTGTGAATGCAATTTTCTTCATTTACATCTGGTTGTTACTCTGAGGAGAGCTTTTTCACTGTGGCATTTTGGTGTCGAGAGGAGGGAGAAAAATCCTGCCCTGTGATCTGAATAAAACTCAGAGCAGCCCTGACACTGAGGCTTAGAGCAGTACAATAAAAGTTTTAGGGCAATATTTTTCAATATTTCAGACAAAGTGCAAAGGGAAGTGCTGTGATTAGCACTGGCACAGTTCCCTAGCGATGTGTCTTGGGCTGAAAAGCAGAGAGGATTTTGATTTGGGCTTTGCTCTTGAGGCTAATTGTTTGCCTTCTGGGTGTTTGTGCTCCTGTATTCCACCATTTCTCTCCAGGCTCTTCACTCCATCCTAGTTTTGTGGGATACTGACTCTGTGCCAGGGTGCCTCCAGATTAAGGGCACCCCGTTTCTGCTGGACTGTGTTGCATACACGTGCTTCAGAGGCTCCTGCTGGCCAAAGGACACTGAAATCTCACCAGTCCCACTGGAACTTCTGTGAGTTTGGCACCCAGGCTGTTGGTCTCAGTGAGTCCTGACTGCTGGAAGTCAGGGTTGCCCTCCATGCAACGTGCCACTATTGGTACACTGCATATGTTCAGTTAACAGCTGTGCTTCATTATAAAGCTGACTGATTCCTTAACTCACTAAAGGACATATGAGGTACCCTACTGTTAATTGTTATACTGACAACTTAAAATACAGGAAACACAGCAGTCTGTATAGTGCTGCTCATGCATGGCCTTTGAACACTATTTTAATAGTTATGTATGTTGGAAATAAACATCTATTTGAATGAATCATTTTCTTCAGGCTACATAAAGTGATGTATTGAATGGCTTTTTGTTAAAATGTAATTACTGGTGTTTGAGGAGAAGCCTGAAAAGACTCAGTCATGTTGGAGCCATGGCTAAATATTACCTTAAATGTACTTTACATGTGTAGTCAGTCTTCTGGTACTAGCAGTGTCATCTCAAGTCAAACCTGCACTAATTACCCATTTCATTGCCTTAGTGAGTTAAGTTTGTACTTAATATCTTTCTGTAAAATTGTTCTAGTTCCAGGCTTTATCTGGGATCATTAAAGGGGAGCTATGGGTGAACCTTGGTGAGGTCCATGGAGTGGCTGTGGGATGTTTTTTGGGTTTGTGTGGGCTTCTTTCGCTCTCTAATTATTATACTTTGCAGCTGAAATTAAAAGAGATCTGTAATTAAAATGTTCTGGGTTTGAGCTTTTGTCATCTTGAGTTGGTGGGCAGTACTGTTGTATCTCCTTTGGTGACAGAAGTGTGGTATGCAAAACCAGGGTAACTAAGGAGGCTGTCAGGGAGAGGGCTGAGAGAAGTCATTTGCTGCGGCAGAAAAAGAGAGTTATTTCTATATTCTACGCAGAAACAGCATAATGGATCTAAGGTAGTGTTTGCGTTCTGTGTTTCTAATTCCGGGGACTAAAACCCTTTCTCCTCCAGTCCTGCTGCTCATGTGGACTTTCAGGGCGGATTCTAC
>NW_020932205.1:0-1431 GCF_003984885.1 Neopelma chrysocephalum | reverse complement strand
TCAGTGTGGCCCAGTCACACGCCAAGAAAGATCTTTGTGCCTTTCTCGTGTGAAAAAACCCACTGGACACAGCCTGAGTTGAGGTGATGAGCAACTGCAATCACCACACTGACACTGTAATTCCCAGTCAGTCATTCCCAGGGTCTGCCCAGCACCCACCAATTCCCTCCCTCAGCTGCTCGGGCTCTGTCCTCACCAGGTTTTGGCACATGTGACAGTGGTGGCTGGTGTGACAGGACCCTGCCAGGGCCCTGCCAGGGCTGCTGCACCCCAGGCAGCATCTGCTGCTAACGAATCTTCCAGTGATGGATTTGAGGGAGCCTCCTGATGGGAAGCATTTACTCAAGGAGTACATAAACAAAGAGGAAAGCCTGAAAAATCGGGTTTGCGTTGCTGCCACCGGTGACCCGAGAGAACAAAACGCTCCCGCAGACAACAATCAGATGCAAAATGAAGGTCCACGGGAATAACAGGCGGGCAGGAGGCGCTGCCGAACGCTCCGTGGGAATGTCTGCCTCTGGCTTCCCAGGATCGCAGGGATCTGTTCCCTCCCGGAGTCATCCGTCACGTCTCTGCCCGCGCAAACAGCCCGAGCATCAGCAGCAAGAACGCCCTTCAAGGACAAGTGCTGATGGGGAAACACATCCCATAATTACCATGATAAATGCCGTGCCGGGGAAGGGAGGAGCGGAGCCCGCGCTGCGGTGCCGGGGGGTGAGCTGGCCGAGCACCTCCGGCACGGAGCAGCACCTTCCCTGCTGTCCTCTCACCTCCCCTGCTGTCCCCTCACCTCCCCTGCTGTCCCCTCGCCACCCCGGGGCACCCACAGCTCGCCCTGGCCCCGCATCCAGCCGCTGCTGCTCCCATTTCAGGGAGTCACTGGGAAGCGTCCCTGTGCCAGGGCACACACGGCTCTCCCCAGCCCTGCCCCTCCATCCTCCCCACGGCCACTCCCGGTTTGGTGAGTCCCTGCATTCTTTGGTCCCACTGGGAAGCTTCACTGTGCCGGGGCACACACAGCTCCTCCTGGTCCTGCAGCTCCATCCTCACCACGGCCACTCCTCTTTCCCTACATCCCACCATCCCACTGGGAGAGCATCACCACTCTGGGGTACCCACAGCTCGCCCTGGCCCCACAGCCCCCATCTTCATTCTGCTGCTCATGGTTTGCTGAGCCCCTGCATTCCCTGTCCTACCAGGAGAGCATCCCCTTGCTGAGCTCCTTCAGTTCTCCTTGGCCCCACATTCCCCATCCTCCCCACTGCTGCTCCCATTCCAGGGAGTCCCTGTGTCCCACTGGGAGAGCATCCCTGTGCTGGGGTACACACAGCTCTCCCTGGCCCTGCATCCCCCATCCTCACTGCTGCTCCTGTTTTGGTGAACACCTGCATTCCACCGTCCCACTAGGAGAGAACCACTCCACTGGGGTAC
>NW_020932204.1:0-1354 GCF_003984885.1 Neopelma chrysocephalum | reverse complement strand
TCAGTGTGGCCCAGTCACACGCCAAGAAAGATCTTTGTGCCTTTCTCATGTGAAAAAACCCACTGGACACAGCCTGAGATGAGGTGATGTGCAAATGCAATCACCACACTGACACTGTAATTCCCAGTCAGTCATTCCCAGGGTCTGCCCAGCACCCACCAATTCCCTCCCTCAGCTGCTCGGGCTCTGTCCTCGCCAGGTTTTGGCACATGTGACAGTGGTGGCTGGTGTGACAGGACCCTGCCAGGGCCCTGCCAGGGCTGCTGCACCCCAGGCAGCATCTGCTGCTAACGAATCTTCCAGTGATGGATTTGAGGGAGCCTCCTGATGGGAAGCATTTACTCAAGGACTACATAAACAAAGAGGAAAGCCTGAAAAATCGGGTTTGCGTTGCTGCCACCGGTGACCCGAGAGAACAAAACGCTCCCGCAGACAACAATCAGATGCAAAATGAAGGTCCACGGGAATAACAGGCGGGCAGGAGGCGCTGCCGAGCGCTCCGTGGGAATGTCTGCCTCTGGCTTCCCAGAATCGCAGGGATCCGTTCCCTCCCGGAGTCATCCGTCACGTCCCTGCCCGCGCAAACAGCCCGAGCATCAGCAGCAAGAACGCCCTTCAAGGACAAGTGCTGATGGGGAAACACATCCCATAATTACCATGATAAATGCCGTGCCGGGGAAGGGAGGAGCGGAGCCCGCGCTGCGGTGCCGGGGGGTGAGCTGGCCGAGCACCCCTGGCACGGAGCAGCACCTCCCCTGCTGTCCTCTCACCTCCCCTGCTGTCCCCTCACCTCTCCTGCTGTACCCTCACCACCCCGGGGCACCCACAGCTCGCCCTGGCCCCGCATCCAGCCGCTGCTGCTCCCATTTCAGGGAGTCACTGGGAAGCGTCCCTGTGCCGGGGCACACACGGCTCTCCCCGGCCCTGCCCCTCCATCCTCCCCACGGCCACTCCCGGTTTGGTGAGGCCCTGCATTCTGTGGTCCCACTGGGAAGCTTCACTATGCCGGGGCACACACAGCTCTCCCTGGTCCTGCAGCTCCATCCTCACCACGGCCACTCCTCTTTCCCTGCATCCCACTGGGAAAGCATCACCACTCTGGGGTACCCACAGCTCGCCGTGGCCCCACAGCCCCCATCTTCATTCTGCTGCTCATGGTTTGCTGAGCCCCTGCATTCCCTGTCCTACCAGGAGAGCATCCCCTTGCTGAGCTCCTTCAGTTCTCCTTGGCCCCACATTCCCCATCCTCCCCACTGCTGCTCCCATTCCAGAGAGTCCCTGTGTCCCACTGGGAGAGCATCCCTGTGCTGGGGTACACACAGCTCCCCCTGGCCCTGCATCCCCCATCCTCACT
>NW_020932203.1:0-1064 GCF_003984885.1 Neopelma chrysocephalum | reverse complement strand
CTGTGGGTGTGGAAGGTGCCAGGGAAGCCCAGCAAAGCGCTGTGGAAAGTGCCAGGGAAGCCCAGCAAAGCGCTGCTCTGACGGGCTGCTGGGCAGAGTGCGGGCAGCAGGAGCGGGCACAGCTCTTCCTGCCGTGCTGACCCTGCGCTCTCAGCGCTGTCATTGTGGGATCTGGGGCTGTGGGACAGGTGCAAATCTGCTCCCAGGTCACACCCGGGGACGCGGCAGGCAAATTGTCATTGGAGGCTGCGGCGACAAGGAGCAGCTCTCGTCTCTCAATGCCTCTTAGCAGCGGGAGCTGCTCCGCTCGCACCTGACGGGCCGGGAGCGCGGCCGGGGCTGTTCCCTTTGTCTGCTCCCACACTCATGGAGCGAGTGCCGGGCCCTGCGAGCTGAGCCTTAAAGGACAAAGGGGCGACAAAATGCTGTTAAAATGAGTGTTGCTTTTTGAGCAAGCTCAGAGCCCTCCCCCTGCTCCGCGGAGCTCCGGAGGTTGGGCACGGGGGCGGTGCGGGAGTGCAAACCCTGGGCGTGGGTGCAAGAGGCGGCTTTTCACTCATCTGAATGAAAAGGATGCACGAGGTAAATAAAAAGATGCACGAGTTATATAAAAAGATGCACAAGTTACATAAAAAGGTGCAGAAGGTAAATAAAAAATGACCAAGTTCTATAAAAAGGATGCCCAAGGTAAATAAAAAGATGCAGAAGGTGTATAGAGGATGCACGAGCTAAACAAAGAGATGCAGAAGGTAAATAAAAATACACACGAGTTATATAAAAAGTTGCAGAACGTAAATAAAAAGATAAACGAGTTCTATAAAAAGGATGCACAAGGTAAATAAAAAGATGTAGAAGGTGCATAGAAGATGCATAAGCTAAACAAAAAGATGTGCAAGGTAAATAAAAATATACATAAGTTACATAAAAATATGCAGAAGGTAAATAAAAATACACACAAGTTATATAAAAAGATGCACAAGGTAAATAAAAAGATGAACAAATTCTATAAAAAGGACACACAAGGTAAATAGAAAGATGCAGAAGATAAAAGATGCACAAATTAT
>NW_020932202.1:0-1073 GCF_003984885.1 Neopelma chrysocephalum | reverse complement strand
AGCAAAGCGCTGTGGGTGTGGAAGGTGCCAGGGAAGCCCAGCAAAGCACTGTGGAAAGTGCCAGGGAAGCCCAGCAAAGCGCTGCTCTGACGGGCTGCTGGGCAGAGTGCGGGCAGCAGGAGCGGGCACAGCTCTTCCTGCCGTGCTGACCCTGCGCTCTCAGCGCTGTCATTGTGGGATCTGGGGCTGTGGGACAGGTGCAAATCTGCTCCCAGGTCACACCCGGGGACGCGGCAGGCAAATTGTCATTGGAGGCTGCGGCGACAAGGAGCAGCTCTCGTCTCTCAATGCCCTGTAGCAGCGGGAGCTGCTCCGCTCGCACCTGACGGGCCGGGAGCGCGGCCGGGGCTGTTCCCTTTGTCTGCTCCCGCACTCATGGAGCGAGTGCCGGGCCCTGCGAGCTGAGCCTTAAAGGACAAAGGGGCGACAAAATGCTGTTAAAATGAGTGTTGCTTTTTGAGCAAGCTCAGAGCCCTCCCCCCGCTCCGCGGAGCTCCGGAGGTTGGGCACGGGGGCGGTGCGGGAGTGCAAACCCTGGGCGTGGGTGCAAGAGGCGGCTTTTCACTCATCTGAATGAAAAGGATGCACAGGGTAAATAAAAAGATGCACGAGTTATATCAAAAGATGCACAAGTTACATAAAAAGGTGCAGAAGGTAAATAAAAAATGACCAAGTTCTATAAAAAGGATGCCCAAGGTAAATAAAAAGATGCAGAAGGTGTATAGAGGATGCACGAGCTAAACAAAGAGATGCAGAAGGTAAATAAAAATACACACGAGTTATATAAAAAGTTGCAGAACGTAAATAAAAAGATAAACGAGTTCTATAAAAAGGATGCACAAGGTAAATAAGAGGATGTAGAAGGTGCATAGAAGATGCATAAGCTAAACAAAAAGATGTACAAGGTAAATAAAAATATACACAAGTTACATAAAAATATGCAGAAGGTAAATAAAAATACACACAAGTTATATAAAAAGGTGCACAAGGTAAATAAAAAGATGAACAAATTCTATAAAAAGGACGCACAAGGTAAATAGAAAGATGCAGAAGATAAAAGATGCACAAATTAT
>NW_020932201.1:0-950 GCF_003984885.1 Neopelma chrysocephalum | reverse complement strand
CTGTGGGCTCTATTTCCATGGGGACAATGGCTGTGGGCTCTATTTCCGTGGGGACAATGGCTGTGGGCTCTGTCCACCCCTGAGCCTGCAGCTTTTCCCCCTTCCCGGTGAGAAACAGTGAGAACCACAACAAGGCTCATCCTAAAATGCAGCCTAAAGACTTCAAACCTTGCTCAGCATCTCCTTTGCCACCCAACACCTGCAGGAGCTCCTTCCTCAGCCAGCAGAGAGGTTAAATCAGCACTGAGCACACCGGGGGAGGGGATGGAAAAGCAATGCTTTGGAAAACTGGGAGCAGGGAGAGGTGGTTCCGGCAGAGACACCTTCTTTTTCCCTCCAGTACCATCTGCTATATTTAGCACATCAAATTGTGCAACAGCCATGGGATATTTTGTTGGATGAGGAAGGACAAAAGGATATCAGTGGCTGTTTTGCCATGTCTGGTTGATTAAAATAAAATAAAGCACAAGTTTCACAGAATATTCTGTGTTGGAAGGAACCCACCAGCATCATCCAACTCTTAAGTAAATGGCCTAGTTGCAAAAGCCACTAGAATCTGAGATTTTTTGTGGGTTTTTTTTGTTGGTTGGTTTGGTTTTGTTGCTTTTTCATTTCGGTTTATTGGGGTTTTTTTTAAGAAAAACTAGCAGGGAAAGGAAATTTTCTAAACTATAAGTTATTGTCCACATTACTTTTATGGAGGGAAATGGGATTTTTTTCTTGCTCTCAAAGCAAGTTAACAAGCAGTTAGGTTTTTCAGACTGCCATAAGTAAGACTGCAATGATGTATTCATTCAGTTCAGTCTGCAATAGGAAGAATCACATTATCAGAAGTGCAAAGATAACCCAGACACATCAGTAACAGCCTTTTTCCAGAGCTACTGAAGGAGCAAATCCTAAAGTAACTGCTGTACCCAGAAATAATGCAATTAATAGTTAATAAGTTGGTG
>NW_020932200.1:0-927 GCF_003984885.1 Neopelma chrysocephalum | reverse complement strand
ACAATGGCTGTGGGCTCTATTTCCATGGGGACAATGGCTGTGGGCTCTGTCCACCCCTGAGCCTGCAGCTTTTCCCCCTTCCCGGTGAGAAACAGTGAGAACCACAACAAGGCTCATCCTAAAATGCAGCCTAAAGACTTCAAACCTTGCTCAGCATCTCCTTTGCCACCCAACAGCTACAGGAGCTCCTTCCTCAGCCAGCAGAGAGGTTAAATCAGCACTGAGCGCACCGAGGGAGGGGATGGAAAAGCAACGCTTTGGAAAACTGGGAGCAGGGAGAGGTGGTTCCGGCAGAGACACCTTCTTTTTCCCTCCAGTACCATCTGCTATATTTAGCACATCAAATTGTGCAACAGCCATGGGATATTTTGTTGGATGAGGAAGGACAAAAGGATATCAGTGGCTGTTTTGCCATGTCTGGTTGATTAAAATAAAATAAAGCACAAGTTTCACAGAATATTCTGTGTTGGAAGGGACCCACCAGCATCATCCAACTCTTAAGTGAATGGCCCAGTTGCAAAAGCCACTAGAATGTGAGATTTTTTGTGGGGGTTTTTTGTTGGTTGGTTTGGTTTTGTTGCTTTTTCATTTCGGTTTATTGGGTTTTTTTTTAAGAAAAACTAGCAGGGAAAGGAAATTTTCTAAACTATAAGTTATTGTCCACATTACTTTTATGGAGGGAAATGGGATTTTTTTCTTGCTCTCAAAGCAAGTTAACAAGCAGTTAGGTTTTTCAGACTGCCATAAGTAAGACTGCAATGATGTATTCATTCGGTTCAGTCTGCAATAGGAAGAATCACATTATCAGAAGTGCAAAGATAACCCAGACACATCAGTAACAGCCTTTTTCCAGAGCTACTGAAGGAGCAAATCCTAAAGCAACTGCTGTACCCAGAAATAATGCAATTAATAGTTAATAAGTTGGTG
>NW_020932199.1:0-454 GCF_003984885.1 Neopelma chrysocephalum | reverse complement strand
CATGGGGACATGCCACTGCTCACAGGGACACCCCACTGCCCATAGGGGCACACCACTGCCCACACGGACACACCACTGCCCATAGGGACACACCACTGCTCACAGGGATACGCCACTGCCCATAGGGACACACCACTGCTCACAGGGACACACCACTGCCCATAGGGACACACCACTGCTCACAGGGATACGCCACTGCCCATAGGGACACACGCAACTGCTCACACGGACACACCACTGCTCACACCGATACACCACTGCCCACGGGGACACACTACTGCCCATAGGGACACACCACTGCTCACACGGACACACCACTGCCCATAGGGACACACCACTGCTCACAGGGACACACCACTGCCCATGGGGACACACCACTGCTCACAGGGACACACCACTGCCTACGGAGGGACACACCACTGCCCACACGGGCACACCACTGCCCACACGGACA
>NW_020932198.1:0-380 GCF_003984885.1 Neopelma chrysocephalum | reverse complement strand
GAGAAAAGAGAAAAGGGAAAGGGGAGAAGGGAGAAAAGAAAAGAGAAGGAGGGAAGGGAAGGAGAAGGGAAGACGAAGGGAAGGGGGAAGGGAAGAAAATGGAAAGGGGAAAGGGAAGAAAATGGAAAAGGGAAGAGAAAAGGAAAGGGAAAAAGGGGTAAGGGGAAAAAGGAGAAAAAAAAGAAAGGGAAAAGGGAAGAAAAAGGAAAGAGAAGAAAAAGGAAAGGGTAGAAAAAATGAAAGGGGAAAGGGTAGAAAAAAGGAAAGGAAAAAGGAAAAGGAAGAGAAAAGGAAAGGCTGGAAGGGGAGCAGGCATGATTCCCTTAACTGGATGTGTACTTCCTTCAAGAAGCAGCCTGAGCCCAGAGAATAAACTCTCC
>NW_020932197.1:0-460 GCF_003984885.1 Neopelma chrysocephalum | reverse complement strand
AAGGGGAGAAGGGAGAAAAGAAAAGAGAAAAGGGAAAGGGGAGAAGGAAGAAAAGAAAAGAGAAGGAGGGAAGGGAAGGAGAAGGAGAAGGGAAGATGAAGGGAAGGGAAGACGAAGGGAAGGGAAGAAGAAGGGAAGGGAAAAGGGAAGAAAATGGAAAGGGGAAGAGAAAAGGAAAGGGAAAAGGGAGTAAGGGGAAAAAGAAGAAAAAAAGAAAGGGAAAAGGGAAGAAAAAGGAAAAGGTAGAAAAATGAAAGGGGAAAGGGGAGAAAAAAGGAAAGGGGAGAAAAAAGGAAAAGGAAAAGGAAAAGGAAAAGGAAAAGGAAAAGGAAAAGGAAAAGGAAAAGGAAAAGGAAAAGGAAAAGGAAAAGGGAAGGCTGGAAGGGGAGCAGGCATGATTCCCTTAACTGGAAGTGTACTTCCTTCAAGAAGCAGCCTGAGCCCAGAGAATAAACTCTCC
>NW_020932196.1:0-501 GCF_003984885.1 Neopelma chrysocephalum | reverse complement strand
GGGGGGGGAAAGAGAAATTAAGGCAGCTTGCTTCATGCCGACAAATCTGCATGCTTGTGGGTTGGGTGCCCTGAAACTCAACCACCCCCCAAAGGAAAATAATGGGGTGAGGAGGGTGGCAGGTGGGGAAGGGGTTGGGAGTAGGGGTGGGTTTCTGGGTTGGGGAATTCAGTAGGATTAAAGTAGCTGCTTCTCACCCCTGGCACTGCATCGGCCCCCCTCTCGCCTCCCCCCTCTGTGCAGACGGTACTAGCAGCAGTGAGGAAGCTGCAGGGAGTGGAGGGGTGCCGATGCAGTGCCAGGGGTGAGAAGCAGCTACTTTAATCCTACTGAATTCCCCAACCCAGAAACCCACCCCTACTCCCAACCCCTTCCCCACCTGCCACCCTCCTCACCCCATTATTTTCCTTTGGGGGGTGGTTGAGTTTCAGGGCACCCAACCCACAAGCATGCAGATTTGTCGGCATGAAGCAAGCTGCCTTAATTTCTCTTTCCCCCCCC
>NW_020932195.1:0-314 GCF_003984885.1 Neopelma chrysocephalum | reverse complement strand
ACCTTTACCAAGGCCCTGACAACCTTCACCTAGGGCCTGACAACCTTCACCTCTGCCCTGACAACTTTCACCGAGGCCCTGACATAGCTTCGACCTGTGACCTGACAGACAGTCCCTATATTAACAGTACTTCATTTAGATGTAGCTTAGATGTAGCTAGCACGTTTGCCCCGACAAGTATAGAAGTAGTAATTAGGCAGTTCCCCAGCAACTGTATTGGTAGTTAATACGTAGTTCCCCAAGAATTCTATTTGTAGTTACACGTAGTTAGTGCATAGATGCCCCCAAAATAGATGAGTACATAATATGTAGTT
>NW_020932194.1:0-8793 GCF_003984885.1 Neopelma chrysocephalum | reverse complement strand
AGGTTTAAGACATCAGCAGATAATATTACAGATAATCCTAAACCATAATCATAAGCGATAATTTGACTCCTTGAGTTCCATAAAAATTTACAGAAATAAATCAGCCATTAGTAAAGATAGTTATTAATCATTTACTAGAAATATGTGAGATATTTATAAGAGCAATCTTCAGAAAATGTCCAAAATAAGTTTAAGGAAGGCACGGAAATATAAAGAAGTATGAGGTACTTATACAGTAATGTAATTATATACTAATTTCAATATTTTGTCCAAAAATAATTCTTACGTATTTGAGGTGAATATTATCATAATTATCCTGCTATTTTAGGTAATATACATTTTAACTTGTATTTTAGGTACAAAAAAGAATAAGTTTTTTGACGATAGGTGTTAAAAAACAAGTACATGGGCAGTCACATGCTGTAAGTGTGCCACAGGCATTAAGACAGCCTCGCCAAAGTTGAAATAGCCATCCTGCCTATTTTTACAAATGTATGAACTAAGGCATACTGAGATACACTGCTTTTTCCAAGAACTAGTGCAGAATTGGGAGGAGCACACTGCTGTTTTCTTTCTCCATCAGCAAAAAATTCTATCTTGCTGTAAACACCAGATGCTGGTAGTAACTGTATATAACATTAAGATGCCTTTAGGGTTTCTCCCAAGTGAATTTAAAATCATGTCAGTTAAATTACTTATAAGATCCTATAATTACTGAGCTAAAGAGGAGTCGAACTGAGGCTTGCACATCTGAAATCTGAGTAGCACCACCGCGCTATGCATAAATAGAGACTCTCCTTGCCACTTAGTGTATGTATTAAAATGATCTGTGCATTATGTCTCTCCATCGGCAGATAACAAGGATCCCACTGAAGGGGCCAGGCTGCCATCACTTCAGGTCCTGCAGCCAGTGCCTGCTGGCACCTGCCTTCATGCAGTGCGGCTGGTGCAGCCAGCAGTGCCTCAGGTCTCCTGAGTGCCCCAACAGCACCTGGACCCAGGACACCTGCTTGCCTAGGGTTTATGAGGTAAAATGGTGGATTTCTCCCATTTCTCTCTTGAGGGGAGAACACAGTCTGTGCTCTGTGGACATTTTCTGTTTATGTAATTGTGATAAATTAAATGTCTGCTCTCTTCAACTTCCCCTCAGCCTCGGTGTCCATAAATCCTCTGGCTGGATGCACATGCTCTCCATGAGTGCTGTGGGCTAAGGTGCTCATGGTCGATAGGTCTGTCTGAGGATCCTGACCAGCCATGGGAGAGCCTTGGCCCTACAAAGCACTTCTGGTGGGGAAACAACATGGATCTGAGCTAGCCTGGCAGGGGTCTTATGGGAAAGGTCAGTCACAGAAAGGAGTAACCCTCCTCTCAGACTCCTCTCAAAGGGGAAAATGGAGAAAAGCGCTTCCTGCCCACAGCTGCCACAGCTTGACCCCGTGCAGGAGGTCTGTGACTCTCACTCTTCCTCTGTCCCTGTGCTGGCTCCAGCACGGGAGGAAAGTGTGGTGTTTCTCTATGAGAAAAATTCCCTTTCTCCCCTACCCAAGCTCCTGGAGGAGATGCTTTTTTCATTATGTCCCTCTCTGGCTCCTTGTTCCCATGGGTCCACTTGCCACCAATGGGGGACAAGCGTGTAGCTGCACACCCCCTTCCCTGGGACGGGGAACAGCCAGAGGCTGCTGCCAGCTGGCCAGAGATCATCAAGGTTTGTGGAAGCTTGAGATGAACAGAGCTCCACTGGTGTGGTCCAGTTTTAATTTAGTTGTGGTTAATGCCAGATTCATGCTGTATGTGTAACCAAATCTTCTCAGGTGAAGTGTTACATAACTGTGAAGGCAGGGGTTTGTAAGACACTTGATGGACTAGAAATCTGAGGGAAGGACAAGCATAAAACCCTGGTAGCATTTATACCCATTTACTTGTGTTAGTGCATTTAAACTACATCGTGTAGTACTGTACTTTTAAGTACAGTTTCCTTTATGGGAATACAGCTTATAAACAGGGATGAAAATTTGATGTGCTAAACTCCTAGAGAGAAAGGAAGACAAAAGTGGGTTTTAAATTAATAATTTATTTCTTTCAACCAGGCAGATGATTTTATGTACAACAACTTTTTAAAGAGCAGACAGGCAAAACTGCTATTAATCCAGAAAGAAATCTAGAAACACATGTTGGCTTTTTGGCATGTTCACCTTTCAGATACTAAATTTAGGATTAACACAGGCAAAATTCAGTGAACAAACAATGGAGAGTTACAGGAAACCCAAAATGGATGGAAAGGGTGGGGGTGTTTGCCTTGCCTTCTATTGCCATTTACCTTTGGGCAAAGGAGATGTACAAAAATTGCTAACACATGATGTGAGTAGTTTACTTTCCCTTTATATAAGAAGCCATTTATTTCAAAAAGGTTATATTAGATGATGAAATAATCCTTTCTGGCCTTAGTTTGTATGAGACTATGAATCACCAATTCAAAGGTATACCCTGAGAGTTACCTGAGAGTTACCCTGATATATTTTTCTGTACTTCTGCAGGCCTAAAGTACTCACCTGTTAGTTTCATCTTTCCTAGAGTTCAAACAGAAGTAGCATCCGTTAATGTTTTTTTATTCGCAACACTTTCCAGCAGTGGCAGTATATTTCCATGACTCAAAAAGGATTTCTCATGCTCTGAACTGCTTAGTTTCTGATTTTCAGAGGTGCTGAGCTCATATAGCCCTCTTTAATTTTAATTTTGAGTGTATGCACTCAGCAGTTTTAAGAATCAAGAGCCTGGACCCCGTGCACAGGGCTCCAAGAGGTGCATCCAAGAGGTGCTCCAAGACCAAGAGGTGCATCCCCCAAGGCCACCTCTGCAGTCCCTATGATGTCGCTGGGAGGTCTCATCTAGGGGAGCATGCTTTGGACAGGGGGCAGAGGGAGCAGGTGTGAGGCTGGCTAGATGCTTGCTCCCCTTCCCCATGTGGCTCAACCCTTCCTGCTCAGCACAAACCCAGTCTACCCCTGTGATGAATATGGATCTGTGGCACTGATGGATCTCAAAGTGAATCTCGAATTACAGTGTGCCCTTGTTGGTAGAAGTTGCTTCTAGAAGGTTTGCAAGGAAAAAAATGCAGCTGGGTACTTAAGTCCCTTTGGATTGCTAGCTGTTAAGACAGATTTCATGCTCTAGTGGACCATGACATTTAACATGATTACTGAAAAAAATATAAAACAGATTATTCATCATCTTCTGATCTGTCTTTAAACCCATATGCATAAAATGTAAGAAACAAGCTTGTTTTGTTCCTAACAAACAGAGGATGACCTGCTCTGCATAGTATTTGAAATTCAGTCTGAACCTCTGCCTAATATTTTGCAGCTTCCAGAGGGACAGATTGTTTGAGATATGTCATATGATCACTTTAACCTGAAGGGAACAGATTGCTCTATGAGGGTCTGGTCCAGTGGATGTTAGCTAATGAAGTTGTCAACAAAGTTTTCCCAGGTTATTACACACAGTGGTGGGCAATGAAAAAGATATTTTCTTCTCAGGAGGGTTGGCAGAGTCTTCCCGTGGAGTCCTGCAGACCCTTTGTTTCTTTACCCTGCTTTAAGCACTTTCCCTTGGAGCTGTGGGTGGTGGGGAGCAGCCAACTCTACCCAGGCGTCCTTCCTGCTACAGACAGCATAGTAGGGCAGGCACTGGAACACGTCCCCTCCACAGCCCAGCTCCCACTCTACTCCCATCCACTGCCTCTGCCAACCACGGGGCGTGTTTTGTCAGCCTAGGTGAGCAGTGCTTGAGGGAAGTCAGGGGACTCGAGGGAGTCTCCTCAGAGACCACTTGGTGCTGGAACAAATTGCGAGCATCTGTGTATGGTGTTCAGGTCACGCTGAAAGGTGAAGGGTGTAAAAGAAGAAATAAATTGGTGTCCCTTCTGATTCTTTGTTGTGGTTAAAAATCTGACATGGTTTGTTGTTGTTTTTAAAGTGAGTCATTTTAGCTGGCTTTTGTATCAGATGTATCAAGAACATCAGGCCTGTTGAGGTTGGAGTTTTTGCTGGAAATTTCACATATGGTCTGTACATGTTCTTGTCTCTTAATTGAAATGAATGGGCTATTGAAACTAATAAATATATACTTTCTTCCAAAAATTAATAAAGTATATGAGTGGATATTGGCATAATGACTGTCAACATAAGCAAAAGGAAAACACAATCCTTGAATTTCTTCCAAGAAAAAAAAAAAAGTTAACTTCCTCCCTTAACTCAAAGTCCAGAAAACAGCAGAATGGCAGACCTTGCAGCAGGACTTGCTCCATGTTATCAGTGGTGTTTTTGTACTATAGAGAACTTTTGAATCCCAAATTTCATAGCATTTATATCTGATTTGGGTTTTGCTTACTTTGTGTTACTACCTGCGCAATGTAAGCAAAACCCAAATCAGATATAAATGCTATGAAATTTGGGATTCAAAAGTTCTCTATAGTACAAAAACACCACTGATAACATGGAGCAAGTCCTGCTGCAAGGTCTGCCATTCTGCTGTTTTCTGGACTTTGAGTTAAGGGAGGAAGTTAACTTTTTTTTTTTCTTGGAAGAAATTCAAGGATTGTGTTTTCCTTTTGCTTATGTTGACAGTCATTATGCCAATATCCACTCATATACTTTATTAATTTTTGGAAGAAAGTATATATTTATTAGTTTCAATAGCCCATTCATTTCAATTAAGAGACAAGAACATGTACAGACCATATGTGAAATTTCCAGCAAAAACTCCAACCTCAACAGGCCTGATGTTCTTGATACATCTGATACAAAAGCCAGCTAAAATGACTCACTTTAAAAACAACAACAAACCATGTCAGATTTTTAACCACAACAAAGAATCAGAAGGGACACCAATTTATTTCTTCTTTTACACCCTTCACCTTTCAGCGTGACCTGAACACCATACACAGATGCTCGCAATTTGTTCCAGCACCAAGTGGTCTCTGAGGAGACTCCCTCGAGTCCCCTGACTTCCCTCAAGCACTGCTCACCTAGGCTGACAAAACACGCCCCGTGGTTGGCAGAGGCAGTGGATGGGAGTAGAGTGGGAGCTGGGCTGTGGAGGGGACGTGTTCCAGTGCCTGCCCTACTATGCTGTCTGTAGCAGGAAGGATGCCTGGGCAGAGTTGGCTGCTCCCCACCACCCACAGCTCCAAGGGAAAGTGCTTAAAGCAGGGTAAAGAAACAAAGGGTCTGCAGGACTCCACGGGAAGACTCTGCCAACCCTCCTGAGAAGAAAATATCTTTTTCATTGCCCACCACTGTGTGTAATAACCTGGGAAAACTTTGTTGACAACTTCATTAGCTAACATCCACAGGACCAGACCCTCATAGAGCAATCTGTTCCCTTCAGGTTAAAGTGATCATATGACATATCTCAAACAATCTGTCCCTCTGGAAGCTGCAAAATATTAGGCAGAGGTTCAGACTGAATTTCAAATACTATGCAGAGCAGGTCATCCTCTGTTTGTTAGGAACAAAACAAGCTTGTTTCTTACATTTTATGCATATGGGTTTAAAGACAGATCAGAAGATGATGAATAATCTGTTTTATATTTTTTTCAGTAATCATGTTAAATGTCATGGTCCACTAGAGCATGAAATCTGTCTTAACAGCTAGCAATCCAAAGGGACTTAAGTACCCAGCTGCATTTTTTTCCTTGCAAACCTTCTAGAAGCAACTTCTACCAACAAGGGCACACTGTAATTCGAGATTCACTTTGAGATCCATCAGTGCCACAGATCCATATTCATCACAGGGGTAGACTGGGTTTGTGCTGAGCAGGAAGGGTTGAGCCACATGGGGAAGGGGAGCAAGCATCTAGCCAGCCTCACACCTGCTCCCTCTGCCCCCTGTCCAAAGCATGCTCCCCTAGATGAGACCTCCCAGCGACATCATAGGGACTGCAGAGGTGGCCTTGGGGGATGCACCTCTTGGTCTTGGAGCACCTCTTGGATGCACCTCTTGGAGCCCTGTGCACGGGGTCCAGGCTCTTGATTCTTAAAACTGCTGAGTGCATACACTCAAAATTAAAATTAAAGAGGGCTATATGAGCTCAGCACCTCTGAAAATCAGAAACTAAGCAGTTCAGAGCATGAGAAATCCTTTTTGAGTCATGGAAATATACTGCCACTGCTGGAAAGTGTTGCGAATAAAAAAACATTAACGGATGCTACTTCTGTTTGAACTCTAGGAAAGATGAAACTAACAGGTGAGTACTTTAGGCCTGCAGAAGTACAGAAAAATATATCAGGGTAACTCTCAGGTAACTCTCAGGGTATACCTTTGAATTGGTGATTCATAGTCTCATACAAACTAAGGCCAGAAAGGATTATTTCATCATCTAATATAACCTTTTTGAAATAAATGGCTTCTTATATAAAGGGAAAGTAAACTACTCACATCATGTGTTAGCAATTTTTGTACATCTCCTTTGCCCAAAGGTAAATGGCAATAGAAGGCAAGGCAAACACCCCCACCCTTTCCATCCATTTTGGGTTTCCTGTAACTCTCCATTGTTTGTTCACTGAATTTTGCCTGTGTTAATCCTAAATTTAGTATCTGAAAGGTGAACATGCCAAAAAGCCAACATGTGTTTCTAGATTTCTTTCTGGATTAATAGCAGTTTTGCCTGTCTGCTCTTTAAAAAGTTGTTGTACATAAAATCATCTGCCTGGTTGAAAGAAATAAATTATTAATTTAAAACCCACTTTTGTCTTCCTTTCTCTCTAGGAGTTTAGCACATCAAATTTTCATCCCTGTTTATAAGCTGTATTCCCATAAAGGAAACTGTACTTAAAAGTACAGTACTACACGATGTAGTTTAAATGCACTAACACAAGTAAATGGGTATAAATGCTACCAGGGTTTTATGCTTGTCCTTCCCTCAGATTTCTAGTCCATCAAGTGCCTTACAAACCCCTGCCTTCACAGTTATGTAACACTTCACCTGAGAAGATTTGGTTACACATACAGCATGAATCTGGCATTAACCACAACTAAATTAAAACTGGACCACACCAGTGGAGCTCTGTTCATCTCAAGCTTCCACAAACCTTGATGATCTCTGGCCAGCTGGCAGCAGCCTCTGGCTGTTCCCCGTCCCAGGGAAGGGGGTGTGCAGCTACACGCTTGTCCCCCATTGGTGGCAAGTGGACCCATGGGAACAAGGAGCCAGAGAGGGACATAATGAAAAAAGCATCTCCTCCAGGAGCTTGGGTAGGGGAGAAAGGGAATTTTTCTCATAGAGAAACACCACACTTTCCTCCCGTGCTGGAGCCAGCACAGGGACAGAGGAAGAGTGAGAGTCACAGACCTCCTGCACGGGGTCAAGCTGTGGCAGCTGTGGGCAGGAAGCGCTTTTCTCCATTTTCCCCTTTGAGAGGAGTCTGAGAGGAGGGTTACTCCTTTCTGTGACTGACCTTTCCCATAAGACCCCTGCCAGGCTAGCTCAGATCCATGTTGTTTCCCCACCAGAAGTGCTTTGTAGGGCCAAGGCTCTCCCATGGCTGGTCAGGATCCTCAGACAGACCTATCGACCATGAGCACCTTAGCCCACAGCACTCACGGAGAGCATGTGCATCCAGCCAGAGGATTTATGGACACCGAGGCTGAGGGGAAGTTGAAGAGAGCAGACATTTAATTTATCACAATTACATAAACAGAAAATGTCCACAGAGCACAGACTGTGTTCTCCCCTCAAGAGAGAAATGGGAGAAATCCACCATTTTACCTCATAAACCCTAGGCAAGCAGGTGTCCTGGGTCCAGGTGCTGTTGGGGCACTCAGGAGACCTGAGGCACTGCTGGCTGCACCAGCCGCACTGCATGAAGGCAGGTGCCAGCAGGCACTGGCTGCAGGACCTGAAGTGATGGCAGCCTGGCCCCTTCAGTGGGATCCTTGTTATCTGCCGATGGAGAGACATAATGCACAGATCATTTTAATACATACACTAAGTGGCAAGGAGAGTCTCTATTTATGCATAGCGCGGTGGTGCTACTCAGATTTCAGATGTGCAAGCCTCAGTTCGACTCCTCTTTAGCTCAGTAATTATAGGATCTTATAAGTAATTTAACTGACATGATTTTAAATTCACTTGGGAGAAACCCTAAAGGCATCTTAATGTTATATACAGTTACTACCAGCATCTGGTGTTTACAGCAAGATAGAATTTTTTGCTGATGGAGAAAGAAAACAGCAGTGTGCTCCTCCCAATTCTGCACTAGTTCTTGGAAAAAGCAGTGTATCTCAGTATGCCTTAGTTCATACATTTGTAAAAATAGGCAGGATGGCTATTTCAACTTTGGCGAGGCTGTCTTAATGCCTGTGGCACACTTACAGCATGTGACTGCCCATGTACTTGTTTTTTAACACCTATCGTCAAAAAACTTATTCTTTTTTGTACCTAAAATACAAGTTAAAATGTATATTACCTAAAATAGCAGGATAATTATGATAATATTCACCTCAAATACGTAAGAATTATTTTTGGACAAAATATTGAAATTAGTATATAATTACATTACTGTATAAGTACCTCATACTTCTTTATATTTCCGTGCCTTCCTTAAACTTATTTTGGACATTTTCTGAAGATTGCTCTTATAAATATCTCACATATTTCTAGTAAATGATTAATAACTATCTTTACTAATGGCTGATTTATTTCTGTAAATTTTTATGGAACTCAAGGAGTCAAATTATCGCTTATGATTATGGTTTAGGATTATCTGTAATATTATCTGCTGATGTCTTAAACCT
>NW_020932193.1:0-584 GCF_003984885.1 Neopelma chrysocephalum | reverse complement strand
ACTGGGCCCCACGGGGATGGCTGGGTCCGGTGGGAATGGCTGGGTCCGGCGGGAATGGCTGGGTCCAGTGGGAATGGCTGGATCCAGTGGGAATGGCTGGGTCCCACAGGGATGGCTGGGCCCCATGGGAATGGCTGGGTCCAGTGGGAATGGCTGGATCCAGTGAGAATGGCTGGATCCAGTGGGAATGGCTGGGTCTGGTGGGAATGGCTGGGTCCAGTGAGAATGGCTGGGTCTGGTGGGAATGGCTGAATCCAGTGGGAATGGCTGGGTCCAGTGGGAATGGCTGGGTCCAGTGGGAATGGCTGGATCTGGTGGGAATGGCTGGGTCCCACAGGGATGGCTGGGTCTGGTGGGAATGGCTGGGTCTGGTGGGAATGGCTGAATCCAGTGGGAATGGCTGGACCCCATGGGAATGGCTGGGTCCAGTGGGGATGGCTGGGCCCCATGGGGATGGCTGGGTCCAGTGGGAATGGCTGGGTCCAATGGGAATGGCTGGATCCAGTGGGACCTGTGGGATTGGGAAGCCAGGCCTCGTCCCACCCTGTGCTGCCCTTCCAGCTGGACGTGGTGATCGCGGATCT
>NW_020932192.1:0-310 GCF_003984885.1 Neopelma chrysocephalum | reverse complement strand
AGGCTCCGTGTGCTCAGCCCGGGACATCCAGGTGTCCTCATGAGCCCAGTGGGAATGGCTGGGTCCAATGGGAATGGCTGGGTCCAGTGGGGATGGCTGGGTCCCGTGGGAATAGCTGGGCCCCATAGGAATGGCTGGGTCCAGTGGGAATGGCTGGGTCCTACAGGGATGGCTGGATCCAGCAAGAATGGCTGGATCCAGTGGGAATGGCTGGATCCAGTGGGAATGGCTGGGTCCAGTGGGAATGGTTGGGTCTGGTGGGAATGGCTGAGCCCCATGGGAATGGCTGGATCCAGTGGGAAGGACTGGG
>NW_020932191.1:0-322 GCF_003984885.1 Neopelma chrysocephalum | reverse complement strand
AAGGACTGGGCCCCACGGGGATGGCTGGGTCCGGTGGGAATGGCTGGATCCAGTGAGGATGGCTGGGTCCGGTGGGAATGGCTGAATCCAGTGGGGATGGCTGAGCCCCATGGGAATGGCTGGGTCCGGTGGGAAGGACTGGACCCCATGGGGATGGCTGGGCCCCATGGGGATGGCTGGGCCTCGTGGGAATGGCTGGATCCAGTGAGGATGGCTGGGCCCCGTGGGAATGGCTGGGTCCAGTGGGACCTGTGGGATTGGGAAGCCAGGCCTCATCCCACCCTGTGCTGCCCTTCCAGCTGGACGTGGTGATCGCGGATCT
>NW_020932190.1:0-680 GCF_003984885.1 Neopelma chrysocephalum | reverse complement strand
AAGCAGCAAAAGATATAACTTGAAACTGTAGAAAGTGGAAACCAGGCATGAAAATAATCCTCTCTAAGTAGAGAGCTAAAACCCTGCTGAAAGGACGTGGGCTTGAGGGCAATAATGGGTTCACTCAGTGTATCAGTGTGTCTTATTCTCACAGTTTTTCATTTTTCACCCATTCCAGGCTTTCAGACAATCCAGCTGAGTCACTTCAGTCAGTGTGTGAAAGCCTGGAATGGGTGAAAAATGAAAAACTGTGAGAATAAGACACACTGATACACTGAGTGAACCCATTATTGCCCTCAAGCCCACGTCCTTTCAGCAGGGTTTTAGCTCTCTACTTAGAGAGGATTATTTTCATGCCTGGTTTCCACTTTCTACAGTTTCAAGTTATATCTTTTGCTGCTTAACATTCAGGTGGGTCCTGAAGGAGTGAGGACACGTGCAAGGGAGAAAATGGCAGGGAATGGTTTAGAAGGAAAATGAAATGGAGACAGTGAAAAGCAGCAAAAGATATAACTTGAAACTGTAGAAAGTGGAAACCAGGCATGAAAATAATCCTCTCTAAGTAGAGAGCTAAAACCCTGCTGAAAGGACGTGGGCTTGAGGGCAATAATGGGTTCACTCAGTGTATCAGTGTGTCTTATTCTCACAGTTTTTCATTTTTCACCCATTCCAGGCTTTCA
>NW_020932189.1:0-520 GCF_003984885.1 Neopelma chrysocephalum | reverse complement strand
GCATTTCTGAAAGTTTGAAATGTGAACAATAGAATTCATGCAAATTGTTCCCTTGGCCTGCTGCATTTGTGACAATGTTACTGCAGCTGAAGTTACTGATACTTCAGGTCAATAATGACTGTCACCTCCATTTCCGTGAGGAAGCAACTTCTTCATTGGAGCACTAGAATTTTCCTAAGGCCTCAGCAAGAAATATATCATATTTCATTGCAAGCCACTAGTCAAAATCTCCATGGAATACCATGTGGGGCTGAACCTGGTCTGATAATCCAAGGTCATTTTGGTCTTCCACATGTGGAAGTGAAATTTTCTAGTGATGTACAGCCACGCCACGGTACTTGGATTTTACTGAAGACAAGTGTTTGGACCTCTTTGGACAAGTAATTGCAGTTAGGTCTCACACACACACACACACACACACACACATATTATATATATATATATATAATTTTAATATAGTTCTGTGACAGTGGGTTTAGAATAAAAACATAATCTCAGCTGTCAAACTGAAAGGCCTCAG
>NW_020932188.1:0-445 GCF_003984885.1 Neopelma chrysocephalum | reverse complement strand
GCATTTCTGAAAGTTTGAAATGTGAACAATAGAATTCATGCAAATTGCTCCCTTGGCCTGCTGCATTTGTGACAATGTTACTGCAGCTGAAGTTACTGATACTTCAGGTCAATAATGACTGTCACCTCCATTTCCGTGAGGAAGCAACTTCTTCATTGGAGCACTAGAATTTTCCTAAGGCCTCAGCAAAAAATAAATCATATTTCATTGCAAGCCACTAGTCAAAATCTCCATGGAATACCATGTGGGGCTGAACCTGGTCTGATAATCCAAGGTCATTTTGGTCTTCCACATGTGGAAGTGAAATTTTCTAGTGATATACAGCCATGCCACAGTACTTGGATTTTACTGAAGACAAGTGTTTGGACCTCTTTGGACAAGTAATTGCAGTTAGGTCTCACACACACACACACACACACACACACACACACACACACACACACAC
>NW_020932187.1:0-6302 GCF_003984885.1 Neopelma chrysocephalum | reverse complement strand
CCTGCAGTGTTCTGGCCACCCAACATCTGAATTGGAAGAGTCCCCCTCCACATCTGTATTACTGTCCACCACAAGCATCCAAAACTATTTTTAATTATTATTTCCTCCCCTCCTCCAGGCTCAAAACCCACACATTAAAAAAGGAGTAACCAGAGCCTTGGCCCCAGGGCAGCTTCTATTTAGAGCCAAGGCTGTGTGTTTACTATATAGGTAGGGATGTGGCTTTTAAGTGGAGATAATAATAGAGAGAAAGATGTAAATACATCCTGGAGTAAAGGGAGAGCAGCCTTTAACCCTGTGCCTCATTACTCAGCCCTGGCCAGACTTTGGTTTCCCAGGAATCCTGAGGTGCCAAATGCTGGATCTTTTCAGGATTAGGCTGAGGGGAAAAAAAACCTCAGTGTGGAGGAGCAGGTCCTTGGGTTGCATCCACAGCAGGGTTAAAGGAGCACAAGCCTGGTCCTGTGTGCTATTCCCTGTAAAATGTTTCAAAAATCAGGGTTATGGAACAGGATAGGACCCACAACCCCCAGTCTGCAGCAAACACATCCTGAGATATTCCAGTGCTGCACAAAGGGCACTCCAGAGGCCAGGAATCTCATGAACTAATGGGGAAGGAGGGCTTAAGAGGAAAGAAGGAGTAATATATACGTAGTGATTTCCCTGTAAGTGATTTCCCTTTCTCCGTGACAGCCAGTTGTTCCCTGGGGCTGAGCGGGTTCCCAGCCAGGGACAGAGTGTTTCCGCCCTTCTTATGGCGTTTGCCACGCTGAGCACACAGTAGCTACCTGGATTTACAGCCTGAGACTTTGATACTCCTGTAGGATTTTCCCTCACTGCAAGGGAACACGAATGGGAATTAAAACTCAGTCTGAAAGGGGGGGAATGAAGGATTTGTAAATGAAGTCGCAAAACGCACACTGAGAAACAAAACCAACAAAAACAAGGCAACATGAGAGCTGGCTGCGTTATTTTATTCTCATAGGTATTTTGCAGAAGTCTTATTTAGCCCATTGCCTTGTTCCAGCTGGAGGAAACCCCATGTGGATCCAGCTGTTGGTTCAAGGCATGGAAACTCCTCGTACATGTGTCCCTGTTGGAGTTTTCCCTGGGGCCCAAAGCCCTCTCTGTCCCTGGCTATGGGAAGGACATGGGAACCTCCGGAGGCACCTTCTGAAACAAGATGCTCTCCAGCTGGCAAGGGCCGGGTGCTTTCCAACTGGGAAGGGATGCTGAGGGAAATGGGAGAGGAATTAGCCCCCAGGTTCCCCCCGAGCCTGGGCAGGATCAGACCCGGGCGGGAAGAGCTGGGCCTGCAGAAGGGGTTAATGCTGGAAGAGCAACAGGCTGGAGTTGACACTCGGAGGCAGGCGGGGCTGCCTGCGTCTGATTGGCCTCAAATCGCATCCAAAAGTGGGTTGTTGGGGTTTTTTTCTTCTCCCCCCCCCCCCCCCCCTTCGTCGTCTTTTTTTTTTTTTTTTTTTGTTTTTTGGGTTTTTTTTCTTTGCTTCTTCTTCTTTTCTTCTTTTTTTTTTTTTTTTCCTTTTGCGCCGCTTTTTTTTTTTTCTCTTTCACTTCTCCTCCTCCCCCAGGCTCCGGCTGGCAGGGGAGGGGAGTGGGGAGAACAGCGAGAGATCAAAAATAAACCTCTTATGTCAAAGCCGGGGGGAGAAAGTATAAATACAGCGTGCTCGGCGGCCGGCGCGGAGGCTGCGGGGGAGAGCCCGGGGGGTTCGAGGCCTTGCGGGAATGGGGCGGCGGGCGCTGCTGGGGGGCCGGGCCCCTCTCCACCTGCTGCTGCTGTGCCACGCGTGGGCGCTGCCGCCTCCGCCCCCGCGGGACGCGCAGCCAGTGCTGCCCGCCCGCCTGCCCGCGCCGTCGGGGCAGCTGGCCCTGCGCCTGGCCGCCTTCGGCCGCGCTGTCGTCCTCCGCCTCCGCCCCGACAACGCGTTCCTGGCCCCTCGCCTCCGCCTCCAGCGCCTGGGGGGCCGCCGCCCGCCGCCGCCCCCGCCGCGCCGGGGCTGCTTCTACGCGGGCGCCGTCGAGGGGAGCCCCGAAGCGCCCGCCGTGCTCAGCCGCTGCAGCGGGAGCGGCCTCCGCGCCGCTTTCCTTCTCGACGGGGCGGCCTACGAGCTGCAGCCGCTCGGGCACCCGCAGCCCGGGCCGCCCTGGACGCGCCCGCACCGGCTGCGGCGCCGCGCGGCCCCGCCGGGAGCGCGTCCCGCCGGGAGCGGCCCCGGGGCCGGGGGCCCGCGCCGCAGGGTCAGGCGGTTCGTGTCCCAGGCGCGCTACGTGGAGACGCTGTTGGTGGCTGATGCCTCGATGGTGCGGTTCTACGGGGAGGACGTGGAGGTAAGGGCTGGCGGTGTCCTCTGTCCCCCTGCCCTGCATCCCGCTGTCCCTTCCTGTCCCCGTCCCCACCACTCCTCCATCCCCATTCATCCTTCCATCTTCTGATCTCGCTGCCCCTCCTTCCCCTCCATCCCTCCCGCCCCGCATCCTGTGTCCCTTCCTGTCCCCATCCCAGCCGCCTCTGCTTTCTCCCGTCTACATTCCTGTAGCCCCCGCTGCCTCTCTGTTCCCTCTATCCCCTTCAGTGCTCCATCCCCCCTGCACACACATCCCTTCATCCCCTTCATCTCTCTGTCCCCTCCTGTTCCTATACCCCTTGCCTCTCCACCTCCTCCATCCCCACAACCTCTCCATCCCCTTCCTATCCCCCCCTTGTCCTCCTGATCCCCCCAGCCCTGGGACACCAGGGATCACCTTGGGCGAGCGAGTAGAGGCACAGGGTATAGGAACAGGAGGGGACAGAGAGATGAAGGGGATGAAGGGATGTGTGTGCAGGGGGGATGGAGCACTGAAGGGGATAGAGGGAACAGAGAGGCAGCGGGGGCTACAGGAATGTAGACGGGAGAAAGCAGAGGCGGCTGGGATGGGGACAGGAAGGGACACAGGATGCGGGGCGGGAGGGATGGAGGGGAAGGAGGGGCAGCGAGATCAGAAGATGGAAGGATGAATGGGGATGGAGGAGTGGTGGGGACGGGGACAGGAAGGGACAGCGGGATGCAGGGCAGGGGGACAGAGGACACCGCCAGCCCTTACCTCCACGTCCTCCCCGTAGAACCGCACCATCGAGGCATCAGCCACCAACAGCGTCTCCACGTAGCGCGCCTGGGACACGAACCGCCTGACCCTGCGGCGCGGGCCCCCGGCCCCGGGGCCGCTCCCGGCGGGACGCGCTCCCGGCGGGGCCGCGCGGCGCCGCAGCCGGTGCGGGCGCGTCCAGGGCGGCCCGGGCTGCGGGTGCCCGAGCGGCTGCAGCTCGTAGGCCGCCCCGTCGAGAAGGAAAGCGGCGCGGAGGCCGCTCCCGCTGCAGCGGCTGAGCACGGCGGGCGCTTCGGGGCTCCCCTCGACGGCGCCCGCGTAGAAGCAGCCCCGGCGCGGCGGGGGCGGCGGCGGGCGGCGGCCCCCCAGGCGCTGGAGGCGGAGGCGAGGGGCCAGGAACGCGTTGTCGGGGCGGAGGCGGAGGACGACAGCGCGGCCGAAGGCGGCCAGGCGCAGGGCCAGCTGCCCCGACGGCGCGGGCAGGCGGGCGGGCAGCACTGGCTGCGCGTCCCGCGGGGGCGGAGGCGGCAGCGCCCACGCGTGGCACAGCAGCAGCAGGTGGAGAGGGGCCCGGCCCCCCAGCAGCGCCCGCCGCCCCATTCCCGCAAGGCCTCGAACCCCCCGGGCTCTCCCCCGCAGCCTCCGCGCCGGCCGCCGAGCACGCTGTATTTATACTTTCTCCCCCCGGCTTTGACATAAGAGGTTTATTTTTGATCTCTCGCTGTTCTCCCCACTCCCCTCCCCTGCCAGCCGGAGCCTGGGGGAGGAGGAGAAGTGAAAGAGAAAAAAAAAAAAGCGGCGCAAAAGGAAAAAAAAAAAAAAAAGAAGAAAAGAAGAAGAAGCAAAGAAAAAAAACCCAAAAAACAAAAAAGGAAAAAAAAAAAGACGACGACGAAGCGGGGGGGGGGGGGGGAGAAAAAAACCCCCAAAACCCCCCTTTTGGGGCGATTTGAGGCCAATCAGACGCAGGCAGCCCCGCCTGCCTCCGAGTGTCAACTCCAGCCTGTTGCTCTTCCAGCATTAACCCCTTCTGCAGGCCCAGCTCTTCCCGCCCGGGTCTGATCCTGCCCAGGCTCGGGGGGAACCTGGGGGCTAATTCCTCTCCCATTTCCCTCAGCATCCCTTCCCAGTTGGAAAGCACCCGGCCCTTGCCAGCTGGAGAGCATCTTGTTTCAGAAGGTGCCTCCGGAGGTTCCCATGTCCTTCCCATAGCCAGGGACAGAGAGGGCTTTGGGCCCCAGGGAAAACTCCAACAGGGACACATGTACGAGGAGTTTCCATGCCTTGAACCAACAGCTGGATCCACATGGGGTTTCCTCCAGCTGGAACAAGGCAATGGGCTAAATAAGACTTCTGCAAAATACCTATGAGAATAAAATAACGCAGCCAGCTCTCATGTTGCCTTGTTTTTGTTGGTTTTGTTTCTCAGTGTGCGTTTTGCGACTTCATTTACAAATCCTTCATTCCCCCCCTTTCAGACTGAGTTTTAATTCCCATTCGTGTTCCCTTGCAGTGAGGGAAAATCCTACAGGAGTATCAAAGTCTCAGGCTGTAAATCCAGGTAGCTACTGTGTGCTCAGCGTGGCAAACGCCATAAGAAGGGCGGAAACACTCTGTCCCTGGCTGGGAACCCGCTCAGCCCCAGGGAACAACTGGCTGTCACGGAGAAAGGGAAATCACTTACAGGGAAATCACTACGTATATATTACTCCTTCTTTCCTCTTAAGCCCTCCTTCCCCATTAGTTCATGAGATTCCTGGCCTCTGGAGTGCCCTTTGTGCAGCACTGGAATATCTCAGGATGTGTTTGCTGCAGACTGGGGGTTGTGGGTCCTATCCTGTTCCATAACCCTGATTTTTGAAACATTTTACAGGGAATAGCACACAGGACCAGGCTTGTGCTCCTTTAACCCTGCTGTGGATGCAACCCAAGGACCTGCTCCTCCACACTGAGGTTTTTTTTCCCCTCAGCCTAATCCTGAAAAGATCCAGCATTTGGCACCTCAGGATTCCTGGGAAACCAAAGTCTGGCCAGGGCTGAGTAATGAGGCACAGGGTTAAAGGCTGCTCTCCCTTTACTCCAGGATGTATTTACATCTTTCTCTCTATTATTATCTCCACTTAAAAGCCACATCCCTACCTATATAGTAAACACACAGCCTTGGCTCTAAATAGAAGCTGCCCTGGGGCCAAGGCTCTGGTTACTCCTTTTTTAATGTGTGGGTTTTGAGCCTGGAGGAGGGGAGGAAATAATAATTAAAAATAGTTTTGGATGCTTGTGGTGGACAGTAATACAGATGTGGAGGGGGACTCTTCCAATTCAGATGTTGGGTGGCCAGAACACTGCAGGGAGAGGGGAAAGCACCCCCAGGCACGGTGTAATTTGGTATAGGATATCTCCCCACGGCTGTGTATCCAACGTGTATCCAATGTGTACAGCCCCCTCCTCTCCTGCAGCTGGAACCGCTTCTTCCCGTTGCCAAGGGTGGATTTTCCTCCCTCTGCAGCTTCACGGGGCCGGGGAGAAAACACACTTCGTGTTTTAATACCAGAAAGAAAGCGCAGAACCCAATAGTGAGCCCTGACTCTGCCTTCCTCCAACCCCACACCCCACTGAAGGTGCCAGAATGCCCTCGGGCTTTGCCTTCCCACAGGAGGGGAGTCAGGGCTCACTATTGGGTTCTGCGCTTTCTTTCTGGTATTAAAACACGAAGTGTGTTTTCTCCCCGGCCCCGTGAAGCTGCAGAGGGAGGAAAATCCACCCTTGGCAACGGGAAGAAGCGGTTCCAGCTGCAGGAGAGGAGGGGGCTGTACACATTGGATACACGTTGGATACACAGCCGTGGGGAGATATCCTATACCAAATTACACCGTGCCTGGGGGTGCTTTCCCCTCTCCCTGCAGTGTTCTGGCCACCCAACATCTGAATTGGAAGAGTCCCCCTCCACATCTGTATTACTGTCCACCACAAGCATCCAAAACTATTTTTAATTATTATTTCCTCCCCTCCTCCAGGCTCAAAACCCACACATTAAAAAAGGAGTAACCAGAGCCTTGGCCCCAGGGCAGCTTCTATTTAGAGCCAAGGCTGTGTGTTTACTATATAGGTAGGGATGTGGCTTTTAAGTGGAGATAATAATAGAGAGAAAGATGTAAATACATCCTGGAGTAAAGGGAGAGCAGCCTTTAACCCTG